>NW_024112128.1:0-9139 GCF_003073215.2 Triticum urartu | reverse complement strand
GAGAGAGATGAGGTCTCCTTCCAAGAGATCCTTAATTCGGCCCTGTAACAGGGGCACGTCTTTGGGCAAACCCCAATCTAACTCTCTGTTAACCCATGACGCTAGCCGTGGTGGGGGACCCGAGTGAAAGGCAGGAAGCGCCACCCACTTGGTGCTCCGGGAAGCGGTGATATAAAACCACTCTCGTTGCCACAAGCCTAGCTCCTCTTGAAAAGAGCCCTCGGGCCATGGAGCATCAGCATTTTTGCTTAAAACAGCGCCTCCGCACTCTGCGTGCCGTCCCTTGATCATCTTCGGCTCCACTTTGAAAGTCTTGAGCCATAATCCGAAGTGAGGGGTAACACGGAGGAACGCTTCGCATACAACAATAAATGAGGAGATATGGAGGATGGACTCCGGAGCTAAGTCGTGGAATTCTAGCCCGTAATAAAATAGCAGTCCCCTCACAAAGGGGTCCATCGGGAAGCCTAACCCCCGAAGGAAGTGAGACACGAACACTACGCTCTCACCGGGCTGGGGACTGGGGATAGCCTGCCTTTGAGCAGGCAACATGTGCGAAATTTTGGCGGTCAAGAACTTAGCCTCTCTCAACTTTAGCATGTCCTCCTCCGTCGCATCCATCGGCCTTGAAGGTCGGAACCGGACATTGTCGAAGGTATGAGGCACCCGGAATCTGGAGCCTAGGGTGTTGGAACTCGAGGCGCCGGGCGAACTTGTTTTGGGATTGGAGAAAAGGAGTAAGGCCCTGGTCTCTTTATAAGAGGTTGAATACTAGGAGCCCTCCCCGTAACCGTTTGGGACTCGCCTTTAATCGAGAAAACATGCTAACGGGCACGATTGGGTTACCCAAGTCCGTATTGATGAGAATCCCGTAAAAGGGGGGCACACGATCTCTGCTTTGACAAGACGTGCCAAGGAAACCGCCTCGCAAAACACGCTGAGGTGGAAAAGTGAAAACGATTCGAGTGAAGGACTTGGCTGTAGTGTGATGACGCACTGCGGAATACGTCAGCAGATTTGATTTGTGTTAATATTATTCTCTCTATGGCAATATGTGGAAGCTTATTTTTGCAGAGCCGGACACTACTCTTGGTGTTTACAATCTTCTATGAAGGACTTGGAGGAGGAACCCGCCTTGCAATGCCGAAGACAATTTGCACGCCGGACTCGTCGTCATTGAAGCCTGGTTCAGGGGCTACTGAGGGAGTCCTGGATTAGGGGGTGTTCGGGCAGCCGGACTATACCTTCAGCCGGATTCATGGACTATGAAGATACAAGATTGAAGACTTCCTCCCGTGTCCGGATGGGACTTTCCTTGGCGTGGAAGGCAAGCTTGGCGATGCGGATATTCAAGATCTCCTACCATTGTAACCGACTCTATGTAACCCTAACCCTATCCGGTGTCTATATAAACCGGAGGGTTGTAGTCCGTAGGCAATCAACTCCACATACAACAATCATACCATAGGCTAGCTTCTAGGGTTTAGCCTCCTTGATCTCGTGGTAGATCTACTCTTGTACTACCCATATCATCAATATTAATCAAGCAGGACGTAGGGTTTTACCTCCATCAAGAGGGCCCGAACCTGGGTAAAACATCGTGTTCCCTGCCTCCTGTTACCATCCGGCCTAGATGCACAGTTCGGGACCCACTACCCGAGATCCGCTGGTTTTGACACCGACACTCCCCCTCCACCTCCCCCAAAGTTTCAGAAGATGAATCTTCGTGTTGTTACTAAGGGTTCTCTAAATACCCTGGCTGTCGTACCAGATCTCGTAGATGGTATAAAGACTATTCAAGGTTATGACTCTGAAGTCCATAAGATTAAACGCCATCTAGCAGAAGGAAAGCCCTCATTCTTCACTATCGCCGATGATGGCGCCTTGTACTTCAAAGGCCGCCTAGTGGTACCATGTTCGAGGAAAAACCTGGATCAGTATAAAAAGGTTATGAAAGAAGCTCATGATACGCCTCTGTCCATCCATCCTGGTAGTACAAAGATGTATCAGGATATTCGTCAGAGATTCTGGTGGTCTAATATGAAGCAACATTGCTCGTTATGTTGCTGAGTGTGACGTTTGCCCGTATCAAAGCTGAACATCAAAGGCCTGCTGGAACTCTGCAACCTATCTCTATTCCTGAATGGAAATGGGACCATGTTGAAATGGACTTCGTCACTGGATTTCCCAAATCGCAGAAAGGTAATGATGCTATTCTTGTCGTCATTGACCGGCTTTCTAAAGTTGCACATTTTCTGGCGGTCAAAGAAACAATCGCTGCTAGTCAGCTTGCAACTCTCTACATGTCCAGAATTGTTTCACTTCACGGTATTCCACTGGTTATCAGTTCAGACCGTGGCAGCTTATTCACTTCAAGATTCTGGGCAAGTTTCCAAGAAGCTATGGGAACTCATCTGTCGTTTAGTACTGCGTTTCATCCTCAGTCGCAAGGGCAGGTAGAACGTGTCAACCAAGTTCTTGAAGACATGCTTCGAGCTTGTGTAATTTCCTTCGGCAAGAAATAGGAGGAATCTATTCCATATGCCGAGTTCTCTTATAATAATAGCTATCAAGCTAGTCTGAAGATGTCCCCCTTCAAAGTGTTATATGGACGAAAGTGTCGGACCCCTCTGAACTGGTCAGAAACTGGGGAACGTCCACTCTTCGGTCCGGATATTATCCAACAGGCCAAAGAACAAGTCCGCATTATTCGCGAGAATCTGAAGACTGCTCAGTCACGTCAGAAAAGTCAGTATGACCGTCATCACAAAGACATGGTCTATCAACCTGGCGAAAAGGCTTATCTTCGAGTTACACCAATGAAGGGTGCTCGCCGCTTCGGGATCAAGGGCAAGCTAGCTCCTCGCTATATCGGTCCCTTCACTATTCTTGAAAGGCGTGGAAAAGTGGCATTTCAACTGGAGCTTCTGTCCAACCTTTCTCAGGTTCACGATGTGTTCCACGTGTCACAGCTCCGCCGTTGCTTCAAGGACCCAATCCGAGCAGTGGATCATGAAGTGCTCGAATTGCAACAGGACCTCTCCTATAAAGAGTATCCGGTCCGCATTCTTGACCAAGCTGAACGCCGCACACGTCAGAAGGCGATCAAATTCCTCAAAGTCCAGTGGTCGCATCACTCTGGAGATGAAGCCACTTGGGAACGCGAGGATCGCCTGCGGGATGAATACCGCGCACTGTTTCCTTCTACCTCCTAAATCTCGGGACGAGATTTCTTGTAGTGGAGGAGTTTCGTAACGCCCGGGTAATTAAGCTACAGTAATCCCGTTAACTGATGCCACGTCACCTCTATCACTGTAGTTAATCTCGGGTTAGTTCAAAACCGATTCAAATTCAAATTTAAAATAAAGTTAATAATAAAAGTTTTCAAACATTAAAATAAAAATGTTCGGTTTGTACTAAATATTACCTAGATAATTATGGTGTAGAAGACACAGTTTTATAAAATGCCTAAATAAATTAAAATGATTTAAAACAGATAAATAAATAAAAAGAAAAGAAAATACAAAATAAAAAAACAACAAAGAGGAAGCACCCCCCTGGGTTCCGGCCCAGCTGGCCTGCCCAACTGGGCCAAGGCCCACCCCCACTCCATAAGCCCCCCAATCCTCCCGTACCCCGAACCCCACCGACACTCCCCCCTCGTCTCCAATATCTCCCCCCTCTCCCCCGATTGGATCGAGATCGAGGGAGGAGACCGCTGACGCCGCCGCCCGGATCGTCAATCGCCTCGCCGGACCCCTCCCCCCTCGCCGGCCTGCCTCATCCCCTGCATCGGCCGTCTCCGTCCTCCTCCTCGCCCCACCATTGCCTCGATCCCTACCAACCCCCGTGAGCTGCCCCCTCTTCCCCTCCTTCCCGCCGCTGCTTGCTAGCGCTGCCGCCACTGACAGCCATGGCCGGAGCCCCGCTCCCCTACGCGCGCCCACACCCCCGCGCTGGCTCTCGTCGTCGCGCCCTCGCTCACTCGCCCTGGCCGCACCTCCGCTCCCTGCGTCGCCGCCCACAGTCTTGGCCCCCCGCCGAGCCCAACCCCGCCTGATTCCCGCCGTGTCCGCCGGCCGACTCCCGTCGCTGCCGGAGCAGCCTGCCATTGAGCCCCCCCCGCTGCGTGGCCTCTCCACACGCGTCGCTGCGTGCCCCGCCTCTGCCTGCAGCCGCACCGCGCCCGTCGGCGTGTTTCCTAGCCCCACCGCTGCATGCACTCCGTCGCGGCACCTCCGCACGCGCACGAGCACGCGCTCAAGGCCGTGGCCTCCTCCCCGTGCCGCTTGGACCGACGCCCCGCACGCGGCCCCGGTGCTCGCCCGCACGTGTTGTCCCGCCCCGCCGGCGCTCCCATGGCCTCGTGCCCGCCGCGCACCGCAGCGCTGCTGCCGCTGCCCACCACGGCCTTGCCCCCGCGCTGCCCCAGCTTCTGCTCTGCTACCGCGGCGCCGCTGGTCTCGCTCCGACCCGCTGCCGCTACTCGCCGGCCTACGTCGTCGACCCCCCCCCCGCATCATCTTGCTCGTCGCCGGCAACCGCAAGCCCCCTACCCCTCGCCGTGTGCTGCTGCCCGCACGCCTGCGCCCGGGGCCAGCCCCGCACGACTTCGCCGATCGGGCGATGCCCAACGCTCGTGCCTGTTAAGCCGCCTGACCCACTGTGGCCCTTTGGCCAAATGACAGGTGGGGCCACAACCCCTGAACGTTAAAAAAATAAAATAAATAAAAATAAATAATAAAATCAAATATTAATTAATTAATTACTAAATAATTAACTTAATTAATTCTATTTAAATTAACTAATTAAGATTAATTAACCTAATTATTAGTTAACCTAATTAACTACTGTTAATTAGTCAAACAGTCACTGAATTTAATTTAAATAATTAAACGTTGACTGCTGATGTCATGCGGCACTGTTTTGGATAATGTTCAATTTAAATAATTAAATAAATGCAAAAAAGATTTATGTCTTTTAAAATCAATATAAAATAAACCGTAGCTCGGATGGAAAAACTTTGTACATGAAAGTTGCTTAGAACGACGAGACGAATCCGGATACGCAGTCCGTTCGTCCGCCACGCATCCCTAGCATAGCGAACATGCAAATTTCCCCTCCGGTTCATCTGTCCGAAAACGCAAAACACCGGGGATATTTTCCCGGATGTTTCCCTCCTTCACCGGTACCACCTCATACCGCATTAGGGCACCCCTATCACCGATACTTGTCATGTCATGCATCGCTATGCATTTGTTTGCTTAATATTTATTGTTTCTTCCCCCTCTCCTCTCGCTAGACATCGAGACCGACGCCGCTGCTACCCAGTACGACTACGGTGTTGACGACCCCTCTCTCTTGACAGAGCAACCAGGCAAGCCCCCCCCCTTGATCACCAGATATCGCCTACTCTCCTCTATACTGCTTGCGTTAGAGTAGTGTAGCATGTTACTGCTTTCCGTTAATCCTATCCTGATGCATAGCCTGTCATTGTTGCTACAACTGTTGATACCTTACCTGCAATCCTAAATGCTTAGTATAGGATGCTAGTTTATCATCAGTGGCCCTACATTCTTGTCCGTCTGCCATGCTATACTACCGGGTCGTGATCACTCGGGAGGTGATCTATTTATTATATACTTTATACATATAAATGTTGTGACTAAAGTCGAGTCGGCTCTTTGAGTACCCGCAAGTGATTCCGATGTTGGGGGCTGAAGGGGCAGATGGTTCCCGACGGCCCCTGACTGTTACTTTGAGGCGGAGGGACAGGGCAGGCGGAGACCACCTAGGTGAGAGGTGGGCCTGGCCCTGGTCGGCGTTCGCGATTACTTCAAAATAACACGCTTAACGAGATCTGGGTATTTGATCTGAGTCTGTCTACTGGCCTATACGCACTAACCAACTACGCGGGAACAGTTATGGGCACTCGACGTCGTGGTATGATGACCCACAAGTATAGGGGATCTATCGTAGTTCTTTCGATAAGTAAGAGTGTCGAATCCAACGAGGAGCAGAAGGAAATGATAAACGGTTTTCAGCAAGGTATTCTCTGCAAGTACTGAAATAAGTGGTAACAGATAGTTTTGTGATGAGATAATTTGTAACGAGCAACAAGTAACAAAAGTAAATAAAGTGCAGCAAGGTGGCCCAATCCTTTTTGTAGCAAAGGACAAGCCTGGACAAACTCTTATATAAGGAAAAGCGCTCCCGAGGACACATGGGAATATCGGCAAGCTAGTTTTCATCACGTTCATATGATTCGCGTTCGGTACTTTCATAATTTGATATGTGGGTGGACCGGTGCTTGGGTGTTGTTCTTACTTGAACAAGCATCCCACTTATGATTAACCTCTATTGCAAGCATCCACAACTACAACAAAAGTATTAAGCTAAACCTAACCATAGCATGAAACATATGGATCCAAATCAGCCCCTTACGAAGCAACACATAAACTAGGGTTTAAGCTTCTGTCACTCTAGCAACCCATCATCTACTTATTACTTCCCAATGCCTTCCTCTAGGCCCAAATAATGGTGAAGTGTTATGTAGTCGACGTTCACATAACACCACTAGAGGCTAGACAACATACATCTCATCAAAATATCGAACGAATACCAAATTCACATGACTACTAATAGCAAGACTTCTCCCTTGTCCTCAGGAACAAACGTAACTACTCACAAAGCATATTCATGTTCATAATCAGAGGGGTATTAATATGCATAAAGGATTTGAACATATGATCTTCCACCAATTAAACCAACTAGCATCAACTACAAGGAGTAATTAAAACTACTAGCAACCAACTAGCACCAATCCCGGACTTGGAGACAAGAATTGGATACATGAGATGAACTAGGGTTTTTGAGATGAGATGGTGCTGATGAAGATGTTGATGGAGATTGCCCCCTCCCGATGAGAGGAGCGTTGGTGATTTAGATGGCGATGATTTCCCCCTCCGGGACGGAAGTTTCCCCGGCAGAACAGCTCTGCCGGAGCTCTAGATTGGATCCGCAAGGTTCCGCCTCGTGGCGGCGGAGTTTCGTCCCGAAAGGTTGCTTCTTATTTTTTTCTCGACGAAAGACTTCATATAGGAGAAGATGGTCATCGGAGAGCCACCAGGGGCCCACGAGGTAGGGGGCGCGCCCTAGGGGGGCGGGCGCCCCCACCCTCGTGAGAAGGGTGTGGACCCCCTGGTCTTCATCTTTGGCGAGGATTTTTCATTATTTATATAAGGTGTTCCGTGGAGTTTCAGGACTTTTGGAGTTGTGCAGAATAGGTCTCTAATATTTGCTCCTTTTCCTAGCCCAGAATTCCAGCTGCCGGCATTCTCCCTCCTTATGTAAACCTTGTAAAATAAGAGAGAATAGCCATAAGTATTGTGACATAATGTGAAATAACAAGCCCATAATGCAATAAATATTGATATAAAAGCATGATGCAAAATGGACGTATCAACTCCCCCAAGCTTAGACCTCGCTTGTCCTCAAGCGAAAAGCCGAAATCGAAAAATATGTCCACATGTTTAGAGATGAAGGTGTCGATAAAAATAAATTACAGACATGAGGGCATCATGATCATTCTTAGAACAGCAACTTATATAATTCTTGTCATATGATCTCTAATGCTAGAGTAATAATTCAATCGCAATATCAAGTATGAATTGTAAACTTCATTGAAAACTAACAAACTATAATCTCGGTCATTGAAGCAATTGCAATTTATCATAACATAGGAAAGAGTCAATGTATAAGAGCTTTTCAGCAAGTCCACATACTCAACTATCATATAATATTTCACAATTGCTGACACTCACGCAATACTTATGGGTGTGGAGTTTTAATCGGACACAGAGAAAGATAGGGGCTTATAGTCTTGCCTCCCAACGTTTTACCTCAAGGGTAATGTCAACAGTAATAGTTCATGAAAATCCACATCCAATTAGCCACATATACCGGATCTTTCCAACATATGTGCTTGCCAAAGGAAAATGTAAAAAGGAAGGGTGAAGAATCACCAAGACTCTTGCATAAGGTAGAAGATAATGATAAAATATAGGCCCTTCGAGGGAAGCAGAGGTTGTCATGCGCTTTTATGGTTGGATGCACAAAATCTTAATGCGAAATAACGTCACTTTCATATTGCCCCTTGTGATATGAACCTTTATTATGCAGTCCATCGCTTTTATTACTTCCACATCACAAGATCGTATAAAGTTTATTTCTCCCACACCAATCAATCATACATATTTAGAGGAGCAATTTTTATTGCTTTGCACCGATGACAACTTACTTGAAGGATCTTATTCATCCATAGGTAGTATGGTGGACTCTCATGGCAAAACTGGTTTAAGGGTATTTGGAAGCACAAGTAGTATCTCTACTTAGTGCTGAGAATTTGGCTGCATGAGGGGGAAAGGCAAGCTCAACATGTTGGAAGATCCAAGACAATATAATTTATCTCAGATGTAAGAAAACATAACCCATTACGTTGTCTTCCTTGTCCAATGTCAACTCTTTAGCATGTCATATTTTAATGAGTGCTCACAATCATAAAAGATGTCCAAGATAGTATATCTATATGTGAAGACCTCTCTTTATTTATTACTTCCTATTAATTGCAATGATGACCAAACTATGCTTGTTAACTCTCAACAACTTTTATTCATCATACTTTTTCTATGTGAGCTCATTACTCCCCATGAGATCCATATGATCTCTTTGTTTCTTTTTATTTCTTTCTCTTTTCTTTTATTCACTTAGGATCATCGCAAAATAATCAGCCCTTGACTCAACACTTATCTTTATTATATAGCTCACGGACTCAATTATATAGAAGGATATAAAGCCAAAACTACAACTAGATCATACTAAGAACTTTTATTCTACTAGATCAAAATATTACCAAAAGGAACGCTAAGGAAAACGGTAAAGATAAAAGTGATGGTGATACGATACCGGGGCACTCCCCCAAGCTTGGCAGTTGCCAAGTGGAGTGCCCATACCAGATACTCAATTCTTCTTTGTTCGGTGGAGACGGTGGTGATTTTGTTGATGGCGTGGGCTTCTTCCTTAATTTGCGTTTGAGGACAGAATTTTGGTCCCTTAGGTCCTCGATCTCCTGCTCCAAGCT
>NW_024112127.1:0-24111 GCF_003073215.2 Triticum urartu | reverse complement strand
TTGTACGCGCCGGTGACGATGGTGATCATGACGGTGCTTCGGAGATGGAGATCACAGGCACAAGATGATGATGGCCATATCATATCACTTATATTGATTGCATGTGATGTTTATCTTTTATGCATCTTATCTTGCTTTGATTGACGGTAGCATTATAAGATGATCTCTCACTAATTATCAAGAAGTGTTCTCCCTGAGTATGCACCGTTGCGAAAGTTCTTCGTGCTGAGACACCACGTGATGATCGGGTGTGATAGGCTCTACGTTCAAATACAACGGGTGCAAAACAGTTGCACACGCGGAATACTCAGGTTTACTTGACGAGCCAAGCATATACAGATATGGCCTCGAACACGGAGACCGAAAGGTCGAGCGTGAATCATATAGTAGATATGATCAACATAGTGATGTTCACCAATGAAACTACTCCATCTCACGTGATGATCGGACATGGTTTAGTTGATTTGGATCACGTCACTTAGAGGATAGAGGGATGTCTATCTAAGTGGGAGTTCTTTAAGTAATATGATTAATTGAACTTAAATTTATCATGAACTTAGTACCAGATAGTATCTTGCTTGTTTATGTTGATTGTAGATAGATGGCCCGTGCTGTTGTTCCGTTGAATTTTAATGCGTTCCTTGAGAAAGCAAAGTTGAAAGATGATGGTAGCAATTACACGGACTGGGTCCGTAACTTGAGGATTATCCTCATTGGCTGCACAGAAGAATTACGTCCTGAAGCACCGCTGGGTGCCAGGCCTGCTGCTGGAGCAACACCAGATGTTATGAACGTCTGGCAGAGCAAAGCTGATGACTACTCGATAGTTCAGTGTGCCATGCTTTACGGCTTAGAATCGGGACTTCAACGACGTTTTGAACGTCATGGAGCATATGAGATGTTCCAGGAGTTGAAGTTAATATTTCAAGCAAATGCCCGGATTGAGAGATATGAAGTCTCCAATAAGTTCTATAGCTGCAAAATGGAGGAGAACAGTTCTGTCAGTGAGCATATACTCAAAATGTCTGGGTATAATAATCACTTGATTCAATTGGGAGTTAATCTTCCAGATGATTGCGTCATTGACAGAATTCTCCAATCACTGCCACCAAGCTACAAGAGCTTCGTGATGAACTATAATATGCAAGGGATGAACAAGACTATTCCCGAGCTCTTCGCAATGCTGAAAGCTGCGGAGGTAGAAATCAAGAAGGAGCATCAAGTGTTGATGGTCTAATAAGACCACTAGTTTCAAGAAAAAGGGCAAAGGGAAGAAGAAGGGGAACTTCAAGAAGAACAGCAACAAGTTGCTGCTCAGGAGAAGAAACCCAAGTCTGGACCTAAGCCTGAAACTGAGTGCTTCTACTGCAAGCAGACTGGTCACTGGAAGCGGAACTGCCCCAAGTATTTGGCGGATAAGAAGGATGGCAAGGTGAACAAAGGTATATGTGATATACATGTTATTGATGTGTACCTTACTAATGCTCGCAGTAGCACCTGGGTATTTGATACTGGTTTGTTGCTAATATTTGCAACTCGAAACAGGGACTACGGATTAAGCGAAGATTGGCTAAGGACGAGGTGACGATCGCGTGGGAAATGGTTCCAAAGTCGATGTGATCGCGGTCGGCACGCTACCTCTACATCTACCTTCGAGATTAGTATTAGACCTAAATAATTGTTATTTGGTGCCAGCGTTAAGCATGAACATTATATCTGGATCTTGTTTGATGCGAGACGGTTATTCATTTAAATCAGAGAATAATGGTTGTTCTATTTATATGAGTAATATCTTTTATGGTCATGCACCCTTGAAGAGTGGTCTATTTTTTGATGAATCTCGATAGTAGTAACACACATATTCATAATGTTGAAGCCAAAAGATGCAGAGTTGATAATGATAGTGCAACTTATTTGTGGCACTGCCGTTTAGGTCATATCGTGTAAAGCGCATGAAGAAACTCCATACTGATGGACTTTTGGAACCACTTGATTATGAATCACTTGGTACTTGCGAACCGTGCCTCATGGGCAAGATGACTAAAACACCGTTCTCCGGTACTATGGAGAGAGCAACAGATTTGTTGGAAATCATACATACAGATGTATGTGGTCCGATGAATATTGAGGCTCGTGGCGGATATCGTTATTTTCTCACCTTCACAGATGATTAAGCAGATATGGGTATATCTACTTAATGAAACATAAGTCTGAAACATTTGAAAAGTTCAAAGAAATTTCAGAGTGAAGTGGAAAATCATCGTAACAAGAAAATAAAGTTTCTACGATCTGATCGCATGGAGGAGAATATTTGAGTTACGAGTTTGGTTCATTTGAAACAATGGAATAGTTTCGCAACTCACGCCACCCGGAACACCATAGCGTAATGGTGTGTCCGAACGTCGTAATGTACTTTATTAGATATGGTGCGATCTATGATGTCTCTTACTAATTTACCGCTATCGTTTTGGGGTTATGCTTTAGAGACGGCCGCATTCACGTTAAATAGGGCACCATCAAAATCCGTTGAGACGACCCTATATGAACTGTGGTTTGGCAAGAAACCAAAGTTGTCGTTTCTGAAAGTTTGGGGCTGCGATGCTTATGTGAAAAAGCTTCAACCTGATAAGCTCGAACCCAAATCGGAGAAATGTGTCTTCATAGGATATCCAAAGGAAACTATTGGATACACCTTCTATCACAGATCCGAAGGCAAGACTTTTGTTGCTAAATTCGGAAACTTTCTAGAGAAGGAGTTTCTCTCGAAAGAAGTGAGTGGGAGGAAAGTAGAACTTGACGAGGTAACTGTACCTGCTCCCTTATTGGAAAGTAGTACATCACAGAAACCAGTTTCTGTGACACCTACACCAATTAGTGAGGAAGCTAATGATGATGATCATGAAACTTCAGAACAAGATACTACTGAAACCTCGTAGATCAACCAGAGTAAGGATGCGCACCAGAGTGGTACGGTAATCCTGTTCTGGAAGTCATGCTACTAGATCATGATGAACCTACGAACTATGGAAGCGATGGTGAGCCCAGATTCCGCAAAATGGCTTGAAGCCATGAAATCTGAGATGGGATCCATGTATGAGAACAAAGTGTGGACTTTGGTTGACTTGCCCAAAGATCGGCAAGCAATTGAGAATAAATGGATCTTCAAGAAGAAGACTGACGCTGACGGTAATGTTACTGTCTACAAAGCTCGACTTGTCGCAAAAGGTTTTCGACAAGTTCAAGGGATTGACTACGATGAGACCTTCTCACCTGTAGCGATGCTTAAGTCTGTCCGAATCATGTTAGCAATTGCCGCATTTTATGATTATGAAATTTGGCAGATGGATGTCAAAACTGCATTCCTGAATGGATTTCTGGAAGAAGAGTTGTATATGATGCAACCGGAAGGTTTTGTCGATCCAAAGGGAGCTAACAAAGTGTGCAAGCTCCAGCGATCCATTTATGGACTGGTGCAAGCCTCTCGGAGTTGGAATAAATGCTTTGATAGTGTGATCAAAGCATTTGGTTTTATACAGACTTTTGGAGAAGCCTGTATTTACAAGAAAGTGAGTGGGAGCTCTGTAGCATTTCTGATATTATATGTGGATGACATATTGTTGATTGAAATGATATAGAATTTCTGGATAGCATAAAGGGATACTTGAATAAGAGTTTTTCAATGAAAGACCTCGGTGAAGCTGCTTACTATATTGGCATTCAAGATCTATAGAGATAGATCAAGACGCTTAATTGGACTTTCACAAAGCACATACCTTGACAAAAGTTTTGAAGAAGTTCAAAATGGATCAGCAAAGAAAGGATTCTTGCCTGTGTTACAAGGTGTGAAATTGAGTAAGACTCAAATGCCCGACCAATGCAGAAGATAGAGAGAAAATGAAAGATGTTCCCTATGCTTCAGCCATAGGCTCTATCATGTATGCAATGCTGTGTACCAGACCTGATGTGTGTCTTGCTATAAGTCTAGCAGGGAGGTACCAAAGTAATCCAGGAGTGGATCACTGGACAGCGGTCAAGAACATCCTGAAATACCTGAAAAGGACTAAGGATATGTTTCTCATATATGGAGGTGACAAAGAGCTCATCGTAAATGGTTACGTTGATGCAAGCTTTGACACTGATCCGGACGATTCTAAATCGCAAACCGGATACGTGTTTACATTAAACGGTGGAGCTGTCAGTTGGTGCAGTTCTAAACAAAGCGTCGTGGCGGGATCTACATGTGAAGCGGAGTACATAGCTGCTTCGGAAGCAGCAAACGAAGGAGTCTGGATGAAGGAGTTCATATCCGATCTAGGTGTCATACCTAGTGCATCGGGTCCAATGAAAATCTTTTGTGACAATACTGGTGCAATTGCCTTGGCAAAGGAATCCAGATTTCACAAAGAACCAAGCACATCAAGAGACGCTTCAATTCCATCCGGGATCTAGTCCAGGTGGGAGACATAGAGATTTGCAAGATACATACGGATCTGAATGTTGCAGACCCGTTGACTAAGCCTCTTCCACGAGCAAAACATGATCAGCACCAAGCTCCATGGGTGTTAGAATCATTATGTAATCTAGATTATTGACTCTAGTGCAAGTGGGAGACTGAAGGAAATATGCCCTAGAGGCAATAATAAAGTTATTATTTATTTCCTTATATCATGATAAATGTTTATTATTCATGCTAGAATTGTATTAACCGGAAACATAATACATGTGTGAATACATAGACAAACAAAGTGTCACTAGTATGCCTCTACTTGACTAGCTCGTTAATCAAAGATGGTTATGTTTCCTAACCATAGACATGTGTTGTCATTTGATTAACGGATCACATCATTAGGAGAATGATGTGATTGACATGACCCATTCCATTAGCTTAGCACCCGATCGTTTAGTATGTTGCTATTGCTTTCTTCATGACTTATACATGTTCCTATGACTATGAGATTATGCAACTCCCGTTTGCCGAGGAACACTTTGTGTGCTACCAAACGTCACAACGTAACTGGGTGATTATAAAGGAGCTCTACAGGTGTCTCCAAAGGTACATGTTGGGTTGGCGTATTTCGAGATTAGGATTTGTCACTCCGATTGTCGGAGAGGTATCTCTGGGCCCTCTCGGTAATGCACATCACATAAGCCTTGCAAGCATTGCAACTAATGAGTTAGTTGCGAGATGATGTATTACGGAACGAGTAAAGAGACTTGCCGGTAACGAGATTGAACTAGGTATTGAGATACCGACGATCGAATCTCGGGCAAGTAACATACCGATGACAAAGGGAACAACGTATGTTGTTATGCGGTCTGACCGATAAAGATCTTCGTAGAATATGTAGGAGCCAATATGAGCATCCAGGTTCCGCTATTGGTTATTGACCGGAGACGTGTCTCGGTCATGTCTACATTGTTCTCGAACCCGTAGGGTCCGCACGCTTAACGTTACGATGACAGTTTCATTATGAGTTTATATATTTTGATGTACCGAAGGTTGTTCGGAGTCCCGGATGTGATCACGGACATGACGAGGAGTCTCGAAATGGTCGAGACATAAAGATTGATATATTGGAAGCCTATGTTTGGACATCGGAAGTGTTCCGGGTGAAATCGGCATTTTACCGGAGTACCGGGAGGTTACCGGAACCCCCCGGTAACCTAATGGGCCTTAATGGGCCTAGTGGAGGAAGAGGAGAGGAGGCCTAGGGGCTGCCGCGCGCCCCTCCCCCCCCCCCAAGTCCGAATTGGACAAGGAGGGGGGCGGCGCCCCCCCTTTCCTTTCTTCCCTCTCTTCCTTCCCCCAAGTCCTAATCCAACTAGGGAAAGGGGGGAGTCCTACTCCCGGTAGGAGTAGGACTCCTCCTGGCGCGCCTCCTCCTAGGGCCGGCCGCACCCCCCCTTGCTCCTTTATATACGGGGCAGAGGGGGCACCTCTAGACACACAAGTTGATCCTCGTGATTTTTCTTAGCCGTGTGCGGTGCCCCCTTCCACCATATACTCGATAATATTGTAGCGGTGCTTAGGCGAAGCCCTGCGACAGGTAGAACATCAAGATCGTCACCACGCTGTCGTGCTGACGGAACTCTTCCCCGACACTTTGCTGGATCGGAGTCCGGGGATCGTCATCGAGCTGAACGTGTGCAAGAACTCGGAGGTGCCGTACGTTCGGTACTTGGATCGGTCGGATCGGGAAGACGTACGACTACTTCCTCTACGTTGTGTCAACACTTCCGTTGCCGGTCTACGAGGGTACGTAGACAACACTCTCCCCTCTCGTTGCTATGCATCACCATGATCTTTGCGTGTGCGTAGGAAATTTTTTGAAATTACTTACGCCCCAGTGGAGAGAACTTAGGCG
Organism: Triticum urartu; assembly: GCF_003073215.2. NCBI lineage: Eukaryota > Viridiplantae > Streptophyta > Magnoliopsida > Poales > Poaceae > Triticum > Triticum urartu. The sequence goes on along the minus strand of NW_024112127.1, from coordinate 17,746 downwards.
AGTACTGACTGCAGCTAAGCCCCCGAGTGGGAGGATTGCTCTCCACTCGGTAGGATTTTACAAACTTAGGCGAGTACTGGACTGCAGCTAAGCCTCCGAGTGGGAGAACTTAGGCGAGTACTAGAACTGCAGCTTAAGCCCCCGAGTGGGAGGATTGCTCTCCACTCGATGGGATTTTTTCAAACTTAGGCGAGTGCCGGACTGCAGCTAAGTCTCCGAGTGAGAGAACTTAGGAGAGTACTGGACTGCAGCTAAGCCCCCGAGTGGGAGGATTGCTCTCCACTCGGTAGGATTTTTTCAAACTTAGGGGAGTGCCGGACTGCAGCTAAGTCTCTGAGTGAGAGAACTTAGGCGAGTACTGGACTGCAGCGAAGCCCCCGAGTGGGAGGATTGCTCACCACTCGGTAGGATTTTACAAACTTAGGCGAGTACCGGACTGCAGCTAAGCCTCCGAGTGAGAGAACTTAAGCGAGTACTGGACTGCATCTAAGCCCCCGAGTGGGAGGATTGCTCACCACTCGGTAGGATTTTCTTTCGAGCTTAGGCGAAACGAATTCGCAGCTAAGCCTCCCGAGGGAGAGGCTTGCTCATCACTCGGTAGGATTTTCTTTCGAACTTAGGCGAAACAGATTCGCAACTAAGCCCACCCACTGGGGGATTTCAGAGGTAAATAAGAACAACAACAATCGTACGAGAGGACTGTAAAGCTATTGTCTTTGGTAAACAAATTACAAAGGTGTTTCTTATTACATTTTATTCGAACGAGTGCTTAAGTATAAAAGGGGCGGAGCAGCTCCGCGTTCCAGGCTCGTGGCTCGTTCTTCTGTTGCTCAACAATGTAAAGATGGTATGCTCCATTGTGGAGAACTTTGGTGACGATGAAGGGGCCTTCCCAAGCCGGGGCGAGCTTGTGTGGTTTCTGTTGATCCACTCGAAGAACCAGGTCTCCTTCTTGAAAGGCTCAACCCCTCACGTTTCTGGCGTGGAATCGACGCAAGTCTTGCTGATAGATGGTCGATCGGATCAAGGCCATCTCTCTTTCCTCCTCTAGGAGATTGACTGAATCTTGCCGGGCCTGCTCTGCTTCTTCTTCGGAGAAAAGCTTGACTCGGGGTGCGTTGTGGAGCAGGTCACTTGGCAGAACAGCTTCGGCTCCATAGACCAAAAATAAAGGAGTTCGTCCAGTCAACCGATTGGGAGTTGACCTCAAACCCCACAGAACTGACGGAAGTTCATCGACCCAAGCGCCCGCTGCGTGTTTGAGATCACGCATCAGTCGGGGTTTCAATCCTTTGAGAATTAGGCCATTGGCTCTTTCTGCTTGTCCGTTCGACTGCGGGTGAGCAACTGAAGCATAGTCGACTCGTGTGCCTTGAGAAGCGCAGAAAGCTCTAAACTCATCAGAATCGAAGTTCGATCCATTGTCAGTGATGATGCTGTGAGGGACTCCATATCTGAATGTCAATTCTCTGATAAAACTGACAGCGGTGCTGGCTTCAAGTTCTTGATAGGTTTAGCTTCGATCCATTTGGTAAACTTGTCGACTGCAACGAGCACATGAGTGAAGCCGCTCCTACCAGTTCTCAGTGGTCCAACCATATCCAGTCCCCAAACAGCAAAGGGCCAGATGAGGGGAATGGTCTTCAGGGCTGATGCTGGCTTGTGAGACATGTTGGAGTAAAACTGGCAGCCTTCACATCTGTCGACTTATATCTTTCGCCATTTCATTTGCTCGTGGCCAATAGAATCCAGCTCGGTATGCTTTAGCCACGATGGCCCGAGAGGACGCATTGGTGACCACAGGTCCCCGAGTGGATGTCATTGAGGATCATTCGACCTTCTTCTGGGTGTTATGCATTTCTGACCGACTCCAGTCACGCTTTCCCTGAACAGTTGTCTTGCATTATCACAGTGCCTTGTGTTTTTTTTAATTCTTAATTTCTTTTTTTAATTTTTTACCCACAAACGGGTTCTTTTTTTCTCTCTTTCTTTTTTCCTTTTTGTTTTTTTTTTTTGCCATTTTTTATAATTTTATTCTAAATTGATTTTTTTTTTATTTTACCGTTTAATTTTTGTTTCCCTTTCTTCTTTCTTGCTCTTTTCTTCCCTCTCTCTTTTTTTTTTTTTTTATTTACTTATTTAATTTTTATATTTTTATTTTTTATTGTTTGTTTTTAAAAAAATTTTTTAATATATTTTTATTTTTTTTTTATTATATTTTTTAATTTCTTTTCTTCCTTCCTCTGCCTCTCAATATTAATAATAAAAGAAATATTATTTCCTTTCTTTTAATTTATTTATTTATTTTATTTTTTTTTTTTTTTTTTTTTTTTCTTAATTTTTTTGGAAAGGATTTATTATTTTTTTTTTTTTAATTTTACTTGCTGTGTTTTTTTTTTTTTTATTTTATCTTTTTTATTACCACACAGATAAAAGGCACATTGAGAACCCGGCGAGCGGGACGAGGGATACATAGTCGAGACCATTACCTAATCGCAGCGCGTCTGGGAGTTTTTCCTTCACAGGAAGATTTTATTGCAATGTATCGGCACTGTCCTATGTTGGGAGTAATGTGTCTCATGAAATTCTCCATGATCAGGTCGATCCATGGCTTCTTGGATGACGCCCCAAAAATCAGAACTTGCAAGAATACGAGGACCGATGGATATGTCTTCACCATTAGGGCGGCGTGGAGGCTGTCATAGGATCTTCCTGAACTGTCGGCGCGTGTGAATACTGTCCAAAAACACATTGCTGGGAATGGCTTCTCTCTTGGAACCTATCTTTGCCAAGTCATCGCTGCTTGATTTTTCAGTCGGGGTATGTGATGGAGCTCTAACCCCTCAAACTTCTTTTCCAAGCTTCCTCACGCGTTGCAGTAACCAGTCATGGCTGGGCTTCTGACGTCCCACTCCTTCATCACTTGATTGACTACCAAATCTGAGTCGCCGTAGACCATGAGGCGACGGACGCCGAGTGAGATGGCCATACGCAACCCATATAGGAGTGCTTCATATTCTGCTTCATTATTGGAGGAATCAAAGTGAATCTGGAGGACATATCTGAGCTTGTCTCCTCGGGGGGATACCAGAACCACCCCAGCACCGGAACCATTCAGCATCTTGGATCCATCAAAGAACATGGTCCAGTGCTCCGAGTGAACTTGAGTCGGCAGTTGTTGTTCAATCCACTCGGCGAGGAAATCTGCTATTGCTTGGGACTTAATAGCCTTCTTTGCCTCAAACTTGATATCTAAGGGAAGGAGTTCAATCGCCCATTTTGCCACTCGACCAGTTGCATCTCTGTTGTGCAGAATCTCTGACAATGGAGCGTCGCTGACGACTGTAACAGAGTGATCAGAGAAATAGTGTGCAACCTTCTTCGTGGTCATGTAAATCCCATAAACGAGCTTCTGATAGTGCGGATATCTCTGCTTTGACGGAGTCAGAACTTCAGAAATATAATAAACTGGGCGCTGAACTTTATAAGGCTTTTCCCTCTTCTTCCCGCTCGACCGTAAGTACTGTACTGACGACTTGTCAGTGGCTGCTATATAAAGCAGTAAAGGCTCTTTGCTGATTGGGGCAGCAAGCACCGGCTGGGTGGAAAGCAGGGCTTTTAGCTCTGCAAATGCTGCATCAGCTTCAGGAGTCCACTCGAACTTATCTGATTTCTTCATCAGTCGGTAAGAGGCAGTGCCTTTTCACCGAGGCGAGAAATGAATCGACTTAGGAGCGGCCAAGACAACCAGTAAGCTTCTGGACATCGGCACACACAGGGTTCGATCCACACAGGGCACATTCTTCATTCGAGAGTATAGCACCCACTTTCTGCTGGGTTAGCGTACGAGGAGAGCTACACATTCGATCTGGTTATTTAGAGGATAATCGCGAGTGTAATATTAAATCCACCATGCCCTGGAACTCCAAATCTGCACTTTGATGGATTAAGCTTGATATCTATATTGAAGGTTGGCAAAGGTTATAGCAGCAAGGTCAGCCAGTAGGTCGGAACCTTTACGTGACTTGACCACAATGTCATCCATGTATGCTTCCACATTCCGACTGATCTGAGTGAGCAGGCACTTCTGAATCATCCGCATGAATGTGGCTCCAGCGTTCTTCAAACCGAATGGCATAGTGACATAACAGAAGCATCCGCAAATGGGGTGATGAAAGCTGTTTTTATCTCGTCAGGTCCGTACAGACGGATCTGGTGGTACCCGGAGTAGGCGTCCAAAAAGGACAAACGCTCAGCACCCCGCAGTCGAGTCGACTACTGATCGATGCGAGGGAGAGAAAGTGATCTTTCGGGCAGGCCCGATTGATATGCTTGAAGTCCAGATGCACATGCGAAGTGAGTCGTCCTTCTTTGGGACCATGACAACATTAGCTAACCACTCGGAGTGGTAAATCTCACGGATAAACTCAGCTGCCAAAAGCCGAGCCACCTCTTCACCGATTGCCTTCCTCTTCTGTACGGCGGACCGTCGAAGATGTTCTTTGACTGGTTTCACTTTTGGGTCGACTCGCAAACGATGCTCAGCCAGTCCCCTGGGAACACCTGGCATGTGAAGGTTTCCATGCGAAAGATGTCCCATTCTACAGGAGGAACTGGATGAGCGCTTGATGACCCACAAGTATAGGGGATCTATCGTAGTCCTTTCGATAAGTAAGAGTGTCGAACCCAACGAGGAGCAGAAGGAAATGATAAGCGGTTTTCAGCAAGGTATTCTCTGCAAGTACTGAAATAAGTGGTAACAGATAGTTTTGTGATAAGATAAATTGTAACGAGCAACAAGTAACAAAAGTAAATAAAGTGCAGCAAGGTGGCCCAATCCTTTTGTAGCAAAGGACAAGCCGGAACAAACTCTTATAATAGGAAAAGCGCTCCCGAGGACACATGGGAATATCGTCAAGCTAGTTTTCATCACGTTCATATGATTCGCGTTCGATACTTTGATAATTTGATATGTGGGTGGACCGGTGCTTGGGTGCTGTTCTTACTTGAACAAGCATCCCACTTATGATTAACCTCTATTGCAAGCATCCCAACTACAACAAAAGTATTAAGGTAAACCTAACCATAGCATGAAACATATGGATCCAAATCAGCCCCTTACGAAGCAACGCATAAACTAGGGTTTAAGCTTCTGTCACTCTAGCAACCCATCATCTACTTATTACTTCCCAATGCCTTTCCTCTAGGCCCAAAAATGGTGAAGTTTTATGTAGTCGACATTCACATAACACCACTAGAGGCTAGACAACATACATCTTATCAAAATATCAAACGAATACCAAATTCACATGACTACTAATAGCAAGACTTCTCCCTTGTCCTCCAGGAACAAACGTAATTACTCACAAAGCATATTCATGTTCATAATCAGAGGGGTAATAATATGCATATAGGATCTGAACATATGATCTTCCACCAAATAAACCAACTAGCATCAACTACAAGGAGTAATCAACACTACTAGCAACCTACTAGCACCAATCCCGGACTTTGAGACAAGAATTGGATACAAGAGATGAACTAGGGTTTGGAGATGAGATGGTGCTGGTGAAGATGTTGATGGAGATTGCCCTCTCCCGATGAGAGAGCGTTGGTGATGACGATGGTGATGATTTCCCCCTCCCGGAGGGAAGTATCCCCGGCAGAACAGCTCTGCCGGAGCTCTAGATTGGATCCGCCAAGGTTCCGCCTCGTGGCGGCGGAGTCTCGTCCCGAAAAGTTCCTTCTGATTTTTTTCTCATCGAAAGACTTCATATAGGAGAAGATGGACGTCGGAGAGCCACCAGGGGGCCCACGAGGTAGGGGGCGCGCCCTAGGGGGGGCGCCCCCACCCTCGTGAGCAGGGTGTGGCCCCTGGCCTTCATCTTTGGCGAGGATTTTTCTTTATTTATTTTAAGACGTTCCGTGGAGTTTCAGGACTTTTGGAGTTGCGCAGAATAGGTCTCTAATATTTGCTCCTCTTCCAGCCCAGAATTCCAGCTGCCGGCATTCTCCCTCCTTATGTAAACCTTGTAAAATAAAAGAGAATAGCCATAAGTATTGTGACATAAAGTGAAATAACAGCCCATAATGCAATAAATATTGATATAAAAGCATGATGCAAAATGGACGTATCAAGCCTCCGGGTCAGGAACGGCCAAATCCTCCTCTGTAGGTATCTTGACCGACGGATTATGTAGCACATCCAGGAAGACATTGGGCGACACCGGTTTACGTTGAGAGCCTAAGCGACTTAAAACGTCCGCTGCTTCATTCTTTCACCGGTCTATATGGTCAACCTGATAACCCTTGAAATGACCAGCCACTATGTCCACCTCTAGTCGATACGCCGCCATGAGTGGATCCTTGGAATCCCAAGTGCCAGACACTTGTTGAACCACCAGGTCCGAGTCACCAAAGCACTTAACCCAGCTTAAATTCATCTCCTTAGCCATCCGAAGACCATGGAGCAAGGCCTCATATTCAGCTGCATTGTTAGTGCAAGGGAACATTAAACGGAAAACATAACAAAACTTATCACCTCATGGGGAAGTTAATATGACTCTAGCCCCCGAGCCTTCCAATTGTCTGGACCCATCAAAATGAATAGTCCAATAGGTGTTATCTGGCTTTTCCTTCGGGTGCAACTCTGTCCAATCATTGATGAAGTCCACAAGTGCTTGGGATTTGATTGCTATGCGAGGCGTATATTTTAACCCGTGAGGTCCAAGCTCAATAGCCCATTTGGCAATCCGGCCAGTTGCTTCTCTGTTTTGGATGATATCCCAAGGGGGAAGAACTGACCACTGTGATAGGATGACCCTGAACATAATGCTTGAGCTTCCAGCTTGCCATGAAAACCCCATACACTAGCTTTTGCCAATGTGGGTACCTCTACTTGGACTCAATAAGCACTTCGCTGATGTAATAAACCGGCCGTTGAACCGGATACTCCTCTTCGGCCTCCTTGCGCTCCACAATGATAGCACACTAACAGCCCGGGCATTAGCAGCCACATATAACAACAAGGGCTCTTTATCAACAGGAGCAGCAAGGATAGGCAGTTCAGCTAACTGCCGCTTTAAACTCTCAAAGGCTTCATTGGCAGCATCACTCCAGACGAAATGGTATGTCTTCTTCATCATCTAATACAGAGGGATTGCCTTTTCTCCCAAACGGCTGATAAACCAGCTCAATGCTGCAATACGACCCGCCAGCCACTACACATCGTTAATACACGCCGGTTTAGCCAGAGACGTAATAGCTGTGATCTTCTCCGGATTAGCTTCAATGCCCCTATTAGACACCAGAAAACCCAAGAGCTTGCCTGTCGGTACACCAAAGACACATTTGGCCAGATTAAGCATCATCTTAGAAACACCGAGGTTATCAAAAGTCTCCTTCAAGTCATCTATCAATGTTTCCTTCTTTCTGGACTTCACCACAATATCATCCACATAAGCATGGACGTTGCGCCCAATCTGATTATGAAGACAATTCTGTACACATCGCTGATAAGTCGCCTGGGCACTCTTGAGCCCAAAAGGCATTGATACATAGCAGAAGGCTCCAAAGGGAGTAATAAAAGCTGTCTTCTCCTGGTCCTTAATTGTCATTTTGATCTGATGATAACTAGAATAAGCATCCAGAAAACACAAACGGTCACAACCCGCCGTAGCATCAATGATTTGATCAATACGAGGGAGAGCAAAGGGATCTACTGGACATGCCTTGTTCAAATCTGTGTAGTCCACACACATACGCCAAGTGCCATTCTTCTTAAGTACCAGCACTGGATTAGCTAGCCACTCAGGGTGAAATACCTCCACAATAAACCCTGCTGCCAAGAGCCGGGCTACCTCCTCACCAATAGCCTTGCGCCTTTCTTCATTGAAGCAGCGGAGAAATTGCCTGACCGGTTTAAACTTAGGATCTATATTAAGAGTGTGCTCAGCGAGTTCCCTCGGTACACCTGGCATGTCAGAAGGTTTCCATGCAAAGATGTCCCGGTTCTCACGGATGAACTCGATGAGCGCGCCTTCCTATTTAGGATCCAGGTTAGCGTTGATACTGAACTGCCTGGATGAATCGCCAGGAACAAAGTCAACTAGCTTAGTCTCCTCGGCCGATTTAAACTTCAAAGACGTATCATGCTCTGTAGTTGGTTTTTTCAGAGAAGTCATATTTGCCGGATCAACATTGTCTTTGTAAAACTTCAACTCCTCTGTTGCACAAACCGACTCAGCATAGGGCCGCATCACCTTCTTCACATTCCAAAGCAATCTTCCGGCTCCCGTGCACTGTGATGGTCCCCTTATGACCCGACATCTTAAGCTGCAGATAAACATAATAGGGCCTTGCCATGAACTTAGCATAAGCCGGCCGTCCAAACAGGGCATGATATGGGCTCTTGATTTTCACACTTCAAAAGTCAATGTTTCTGATCTTGAATCATGATCATCTCCAAAAGCAACCTCTAGGGCTATCTTACCAACTGGGTACGCCGATTTACAGGCACCACAACATGAAAGATGGTGTTCGACGGTTTAAGATTCTTATCTGTCAACCCCATGCAACGGGAGGTTTCATAATAAAGGATATTGATACTGATCCCTCCATCCATGAGTACCTTGGTGAACTTGTACCCCCCAACCTGAGGTGCCACCACTAATGCTAGGTGACCCGGATTATCAACCCGGGGTGGATGATCCTCTCGACTCCACACAATGGGTTGTTCATACTAGCGCAGATAACGAGGCACTGCCGGTTCAATGGAGTTTACTACCTTTTTATGAAGCTTCTGATCGCGCTTACACATACTAGTGGTGAAGACCCCCCCTGATAACCCGATTTTTGTTGCTGCTGACCCCCTGATGATTATAACCGCCCTGGTTACCCTGATTGCCTTGATTGCCATGTCCGGTTTTGGTTGCCTTGGAATCCTGAACTGGAGCTGCCTCCACCGTAACCCGGCCCATGAGAACCTCCTCCTGAACCGCTGGGCGGTCCTTGGTCGTATTGGAAAGAAGTTGAATTTTTAAACTCCCGCATCATGAAACAATCCTTCCAAAGGTGCGTAGCTGGCCTCTCTTGCAACCGTGCTTTGGGTGAGGCTCATTTAACAGGCGTTCAAGAATTGGGACCTGAACCTCTACCCCGCTGGGGCGGTTTACCCTTACGGTGCTGCCATTATCCTGGGTGTTGGTGTTAGCCACAAAAATCTAAGCTGTTATCCGCCTTGCGCTTACCGTTGTTCCCATGACCCGCTGGGTTATGCTGCTGCCCCTTGGCGCTGCCATTCTTCTTTCCCTTCCCCATCTTTTCATCCTCAGATTCAGGGTCCTCGGTACTATCTGAATCGGCATATTTAACCAGAGCTGCCATAAGCGTGGCCATGTCATTGCAGTGACGCTTGAGCCTTCCCAACTTCAGCTTCAAAGGCATAAACCGACAGTTGCCTTCCAATGTCAAGACTATCGTGTCAGCATTGATGCGGTCTGATGAATGCAGAATGGCTGATACTCGCTTCACCCAATGGGTTGTAGACTCCCCCTCCTCTTGAACACAGGCGGCTAAGTCCACAATTGACATGGGCTGTTTGCACGTAGCTTTGAAATTCTGGATAAACTGGCTTTTTAACTCGGCCCATGATCCAATGGAGTTAGCTGGTAAGCCTTTTAACCAAGTACGAGCTGTCCCTTCCACATCATGGTGAAGTACTTAGCACATGCCGCATCATCCACGTCCAGCATCTCCATCTCCATCTCATAGCTCTCAACCCATGACTCAGGGGGTAAATCGACAGTGTAATTGGACACCTTACAAGGACCCTTGAAATCTTTGGGCAGCCGCACATTACGTATGGCCGGGATAAGACACGACACCCCCAAAGAACGAAAAACCACGCATGGTTCAACCAAAGTAGTTGGACGAACTGGAATAAGCTGAACGGGCTGCGTATTGCGCTGCTAACTCGGCTTCTCGACGTGCTCTACCGTGATCCACCACATCTTGGGCATTAGCACCGCCACCCGCCGGGTTATGACCTCGCGGCGGGTTACGGTTTTCGCGCACTGCTTGATACGGCCGGTTCATCAATATGCCTGTTGTAGCTCCTACTTGGACAAGGGGTGGAATGAATCCTCTCGCGACTGTGTGAATAAGCCTGCTGCTGAGTCAAAGATATCTGAAGAAGCTCCCTAGCCCGTCGTGTTTCAACTACTACTGGAGACTCGCCATCGATCGGGAGAGCTGCAATCGTGAAGCAGCGGCAACGATGTTATCCAACGGGTTAGAGTAATGACCCGGAGGTGTTGAGACGTGCTGTTGATGGGACATTGTTCTGACGAGGCGGATCCATCACGCGCGACTAAACTGGCGCCCCTGTTCCATGTGCTTCCACCCGGTTTACCACTGGCTGGTTGATGGTGCCTGCTCCTGGCGTGTTAAAGAGGTTCCTTCCCTCGTAAACCAGCAGCAGGTGAGACCGGTACCTTCTCCTCATGACATCATCTGACGCACTCCGATCCAGCATAAGCCGATAGGCTTGTGCCTCTAATCCGGCCAGCTCAACGGCCATCCCGGTGTTCTCCACTGCCAGAATCTACCTTAGCTTGAGCTATCTGATCCTTCACCTTTGCAATTTCCGCGTTATGCCGGTCCTGATTTGCCGCATCAACCTCAGCTGCTAGCAACGTTGCCAAAGCGTCGAATAAATCGGACAAAGCCTGAGCCGGCGGTGGAGCAGAGCCCCCCGCCCTGGCTGGTGTTGCAGCTGTTGAACCGGAAATCACTGTCGCGGGGTAGAAGAATGCTGCACCGATTGTGTACTGGCCATGAAGATCGCAACTTGGCTCGGCGGGTCAGAGAGGTCCGGAATACTGTCGCCATCGGAAGCGCCACTAATCTGGCCATCCTGCATCTGATACAGTGACTCGGTTTCTCCGGTTGAAGATTCATCATCAGAGTAGACAACAGTTTCACCACCAGATACCGATCTATCCTCAGATTCCACTCCATGGATGACTCCCATGAAGGCACACTTTACGGCAGGCTGAACTCGGCCATGTCTTGCACGCTGAGCCGATTCGACGATGTCGGTGCAGATGTCCGGCTCAGGGCCCGGTTCGCCAATCTTGCTAATGAACACGTGTATTCCGCTGAAGGGAACCCGGTACTCGTACTCGATTGAGCCGGCCTCGGGGCCCCAGCCTGCGTCATCGATGTAGAGCTTTCCGCGACGACTCTTGGTCATCCGACCCACAGCATATCCCTTGAGTCCTTCGAAGCTGCCCTTCAAGAACTCAAAACCATCGTGCGATAGCCCCACGGTGGGCGCCAACTGTCGTGGTTTTGTCACGACAGATGTCCTCGTGAAAGGACTTAGTCGTGGAGCCATTGCGACGGGTTAGCTTGAAGGGGTTAAAGCGGACAAGGGACACGAGGAATTATACTGGTTCGGCCCCTTACAATGAAGGTAAAAGCCTACGTCCAGTTGTGATGGAATTGCTAGGGTTTCGATGACCAGGGAGCGAATCCGCTTTGCCTGGCTCTCAAGTTATTGTTTGTCCCTAAACCGCCGCTGGGTCATCCCTTTATATACATAGGTCGACGCCCAGTGGTTTATAGAATCCCGAGGCCGGTTCATAAACGTGCCCGGCTCGGTTTCTACCTTTCCTTTCCTTACAACATAAGTTACATATCATATGACGGTCTATGTCTATGGGACCTAATCCACCTTTGGGCCCCTGGGCCTTCATGTTAAATCTCCTCCATAAAGCGGCATACTTCTTGTCTTCATGGGCTTCAAACATGACTAACTCATTGTGGGCATAACCCGGCCCCTCATGGCTGGTTTATACCTAGTAGTAATATCTCCAACAAGCACATAGCAACACAACTCCTCAAGATAATAACCAGCTTCTAGTGACCAAAGAACTAGTCTTCTCCAGTCCAGCAAAAATTTGTCAGAAGCGTGTGCGTATACTCACATCATGAAATTTTATAGCATTCGGATCATATTTTCTACATGTTTCTTACGCATCTCTCTTTTAGAAAATATGCTTAAAGGATATAAGACGTTCTAAATTAGGATCATGTTTGAGGAAAGTATTTTGCGGGAATTCTCTATGCTCCAATGCTGATGTAAGTACCTGTTGTACATCACTATATTTTTACATCAGCATGTATTTTGTTAATCGGTGTGAATCCAACCTTTAGTACCCTACACCAAATATCCGATCTAAATTTACTTGTAGCAAAATGTATAATTAAAGGCGATCATATAGATTTTTGTAAGGAAAACTGTCTGGTAGTTTTGCATATTGAGCTGCATGATTGTACTATCTCATATCTTATACATTACTAAAATGTAGTGTTGTGGTCTGGTTGCCCAATCATTCATTGTGTCAATGTTTCTTTCCTATTACCTTACCTGGCTGATGATAGCAGTGCCATATTGTGTTAATTTGTTGTAGGCTAGTGTGGTCTGGTTTCCCAAATGTTCATTGTGTCAATGTTGCTTTCCTATTATCTGGCCTAACCAATTATAACAATGCTAGTTTGTTAATTTGGTGCATGATGCCGAAGATAAGAAGACAAACTCTGAAGACAGTAAGGCAACCCCATTGTTTCTCTCCAATAAATATAGGGCAGATAATATGGCAATAATTCTTGATCAATCTGTTCAGTTCCCCTCCTAATTTATGTTATGATGTAGTGGTCGAGACAGTCTCCACTATCAATGCTACAAGCCTGCCAAAATCGCCATCTGAATCTATTCAGTTTCCTCTGTCTCGAATCCAACGAAAAAAATATATGTTTGTGAACCAATTACTGTCTGAAACAATGATGGAAATTGTGGAGCAATCATAGGTGCACATTCGTGCGCAACAACAACTGGTCGATGTTTTCAAAGACAGGATAGCAAAGAAGGAAGAACTTGCTCACATGCTTATGGGCGTCATTTGCGTTGAGGTTGTGGATTGTGAGGCTGTAGATTGTTAAGTTCCGTTCATTTATTTGCACTGGCATCAATCTTTTATTGCCCAGTGTGTCGGATTACGGGTTCCGGCAGACCCTTGTGAGGTTCGAACTCTGGGGTGTGCATGAAGAACACTCTCTCCCCGACTCGCACACTCAACGATTCCACGGCCTAGCTCGACAGACCCGAAGAACAAGAGACACGGGGGTTTATACTGGTTCGGGCCACCTTGCGGTGTAATACCCTACTCCAGTTTGTGGGTGGATTGCCTCGAGGGGCTGAGGATGAACTAGTACAATGGATGAACAGCCTCAGGAGGTGAGGTGTTCTTGGGCTCGATGAGCTGGTGAGCTCGTTAGGGTGGAATGAATCTAATGGTCTCTCTCTCTCTCTCTCTCTCTCGGTCGATCCCCCTCTATGGTGGTGGCTAATTCCTATTTATAGTGGCCTTGGTCCTCTTTCCAAATGTTAGGCGGGAAGGGATCCCACAACGGCCAAGTTTGAAGGGGGACAACTAGTAAAAGCTATCTTGACAAAAGTAGTCTTCGCCTGCAAAGGGCTCTGGTGGTGACGCAGTTGTGGGCTTCGTGATGACCTCCGTCCTGCCATCCTGCTGGTCTTGGTCTTGTTGCACCGATATGGAAACCTTTGCCTGATGCCTCGGGACCCCGCGCCTGCGCTTGCCTCCTTAGCACCAAAGAGGAAACTGGCACACTGCACCCGCTGGCGCCCGCCTGGCCTTGGTCGTCATGGCTCACGTCACGCGAACCTCGCGAGGTGCCCCTTGCATATATATCTCTGCTCCTCGGGAGCCTGCCTAGTGAGGTTGCTCCCAGGGAGGTCTTGGTGTCATCCGCCTCACGAGGCTCGGGGTGGTCACTGCTGAAGCTGGGCTGTGCTAGGCCGTTGGTGGAGCCACGCATTGGGTCGCAGGCGGGCAAGTCTGGGAACCCCCGGTCCCAGAACGCCGACAGTAGCCCTCGGGCCCAAGGCGCGCTCGGACTTCGCTTCGTGGCGAAGCCAAAGGGCTAGTGTAGAGCGCCGTAGGCCCCAACCGCTTGCGGCCTTGATTGATGCGTGGCGATTGGTGGGACGTGGGTGTCTCCGCTTCCCCACGCTGCCTCGACAACCGTTCGACTTGACGTGACCCTGCTGCATGCAGAAGAAAACTATCATTACCTGTGACCGTGGAGGCCGATGGTTGGCCTCCTTATGGCTATAAATGAGGAGAGGGGCGGAGCCCCCGTTGCTCATCTCTGCTTCCTCACTGATTGCTCCTTCTTCTTCCTCCTCGCCTCGCTGTCTCGCTGCAGTCCCATGGCGCCCACGAAGAGGTTTTCGGCGGCGGAGAAGGGGAAGGCTCGCCAGGAGGGCCCCGGCTTGCCACCGCCCTAGAGGGGCCGGGGTCGTCCCCGTAAGCATGTCGTGACCCCTGCCGTGGCTCTTCAGGGGCGCGGTCGCACTCCTTCGGGGACTGGCATTGTCCTCGGCGGACGCAGCGGCATCTCCTCCCACGGCGAGGGCCGTTCTAGGCGGAGCAGCCCCTGCGCCAAGGGGAGGCATGCCATGGTCGCCCGACCTCCTCGGCCACGCTTCCATTCGGCGGAGATGCTCCGGGAGTTCGTCGTTTGGTCGGAGAGTCCGGCCGGCACCTGGCTCCAGCTTTCGCGCTCCTTTGCCGTCGAGCTGCAGGCCCGGGGTCTTGATGGCCTATGGCTGCAGGCCGACGGTTGCTGCAGCAAGGCCTCGTGGGTCACGGTGGAGGGCTCCACCGCGGGCAATGTGGCCCTGGCCCGCGGCTAGCAGACGTTTGCCCACGCGCGCGGCCTGAGCGGGCGGTGTACCCTCCACTTCAAGCATGATGGTGCCGCGACCCTCTTCGTGAGGGTGTTTGGGGAAGATGATCACCGTGCAGGGTGCTGCCCCGAAGACAGCGGTGACGATGGTGAGCTCGGTCTGGGCGACGGCTGTGACGAGGCTGAGGGCGAGCTTGCCCTTGGTGATGGTCGCGCCTTGCGCAGCGGCGGTTGCTTCTCCGCCAGCGAGAGCACCAACAGCGG
Source organism: Triticum urartu (assembly GCF_003073215.2). Lineage (NCBI taxonomy): Eukaryota > Viridiplantae > Streptophyta > Magnoliopsida > Poales > Poaceae > Triticum > Triticum urartu. Next base: position 2,704 of record NW_024112127.1, on the reverse strand, counting down.
CGGCTACGACCATCCTCCGGGCCCCGCTTCGAGGACGGCGGCGGGTCGTCCCTCCGCCGCGCGGCGGTGAAGCTCAAGAGGGACTCAGATTGAGCTGAGTCCGGGAGGCCCTCGGAGCCGTGCCTTGTCAGCTATCACGGTCATGCAGGCCGCTTTTGTTTGACCTTTCCTTTCTTCTTGCGTTTTAAAAAAGGTAGATGGCCTTGCTAGGGCGTGTAATGAACTATGATCTCTATGCTGCTATGTTATGCTTGTTGCTCCGACGTTGTTCGTGCTTCATGTAGATACAAAAAGAAGGGGGTGACTTAGCTTGATACGCTCGGGGTAGTTTCCCGTCTCAGGAGGGCGCGCCTCCTGGCATCTAGTGAGGCCTCCTTCTTGCCGACTCGGGAGCCGCTGACCTCAGGAGGCATCGCAAAGCTGCAGAGTTTGTTATGTCATCTGTCGGGTGCCTTACTCCTCCTTACGCGAGCCCTTGGGCATGGGATGATCATGGCCTGGTGCACCATGTCACGGTACCCGTGTGGCATGAACTTAGGAGGGTGCGCCAATCATGAGCTCAATCGAGGGTGCCTCGCGAAGATCAAGGGAGCCGAAGCTCTGGGGCGACAGGGCTTTGGCGAGGTGTGCCCGTGGTTTAGGCTAGCCCAGCGCACGTACACACCTGCCCAGCACCCGCGCGAGGTGCACGAGGGAGAGCGTCGGGCAACTTGTCGGTGTACAAAAAGAGGGGTACACTTTTTGTACCCCTATAACTGTGCACGGGCAGTCTGAGCCGCGGATACCACCACACCAAGCAAGGCAAGGGAGGTGAGCCAGGGTAAGACCGAAGCTCAAGAGAACTAGAACGACGCCAAGGCCAAGACCATGAAGAGCAAAGGGGACGAAGCGGACTCCCCCGGCAAGATCCTTGCCGGGAGACAGTTCTAGCAGCCCCGGCAAGACCCTTGCCGCAGCGACTCGTCCCGCGCCTACGGAGCAAATCACCCTTGAGTCCACTGCCCCCAAAGGGAAAGGATTCGGGAGACATCCCCGTGGTGGCATGCAGATCTTTGTGAAGACATTCAAGATCAGATACGCACTAAGGAGACGACAACCCTTGGTGGGATCCCAGCCGAGGAAGACCACAAGGCCCCTGGCAAGCGCCTTGCCGGGGATAACAGCAGGCGCCTCGGCAAAACTCTTGTCAGGGCCCCGGCAAGGCCCTTGCCGAAGGACACCGCAGGACCACCATCAGGCCCACGCCGACTAAACCTCGCACCGCCGTTCGCATGCAGCTGCCGACCCAACTAGCTGGGCAGGCACCTGCGTGGAGGCATGCAGATCTTCGTGAAGACCCACCACTGCGCCACCTCAGCTGCCTGCCTACCTAAGTGCCATCGCAGGCGTCGCTGGCCAGGGCGCGTGTCGGCACAAGAAGGAGCGGCGACGGACGAGACAGGTTTCTCCCCGTCCCCGATAAAGCAAGGACACCTAAGCAAGACGCATTAAATGCGCCTTGTCATGTGGTGCGAGGGATAACCTCGCATCACTGTACCCTTTCCACCTCCTGTGTGCCACTGTGGCAACCCCTTTTTCTATAAAAGGAGGCCCGAGGTGACCAGAGGAAGGATTCGGCTTTTTGGAGCTCCTCACGCCCCATAGCTAGCTCAAGAACACAGATATACAATCCACCAAAGCAGGAGTAGGGTTTTACGCATCCTCGCAGCCCGACCTGGATAAACGAACCGTGTGCTATCTGTTTGATCCGCTTCTTCTCACGACCCGCGCCCCGCTAACCACAGTAGGGATTCTTGGATCCCATAGGTGTCGTTCCCACCGACTTCTCTGGCGCGCCAGGTAGGGGCGCAGTTGTGAGAATCAGCTTTAGCTGTTAGTTCGAGGCTTCTTCATCATCATGGCACCCAAGAAGAAGAAGACGGTGGCGGTTGGCCAGTCGGAAGCCGGACAGCCCGTCCCGACACGGCGAGCAGCGGACCGGTCGCAGAAAGGACCGGGGCGCTGCTCGCGAACACCAACACCATCCCAGCAGCTGAGTTTGGGAGGCGGCGATGTTTGTGCGCCTGGTAACGGGCCACATGTCGCCAAATGCAAGGCGAGCCAGGTCCTTCGCGGGTGGAGCGGGGCCTTCCAAGGTCATCGCCGCCCCGCCCGAAGGCGACGCAAGGGCCTCCAAGACTCCCACGCCGGCGCTAACACGCGCTCCTCCCAGGCAGCGCGCGACGAACGGCGTAATCACGTCGAAGATCCCGGGCGTCGCCGGGAAGAGCCCCGAGCGCCACTCCCGGGACGTAGAAGACCTGCCCACTCGCCGAGGCGCTGGTGAAAACGGCATGCGACCGCGGGGTCATGATAGAGCTCCTTCTGACATGGTCGGAAGTCAAAGTGCATCACGATCCGTGCAGGTTTTGCCGCCACCGACGCCGCAGAGGCCCTGGCGCGCGCAGTTGCTCCTCGACTTTCCTCCCACTATGGGGAAACTCGACGAATGGAGAGCCACTATCCGAAGCCTTGTTGCGGTGGCCAACAAAGACGAACCAAGTCCGGTGGGCCCCCGGGTCGAACGCTCGATGGAGTCCCGCGGACAGTGGGCGGCGCCGCGCAACCATGGTGCATTCACCCTCTTCCCCATCCAGTACCGCGGACGCTGGCTCGTCGCGACGTCGCGGGCGACGACATCTCCATAGCATCGTCTGACCCGCGG
>NW_024112126.1:0-9835 GCF_003073215.2 Triticum urartu | reverse complement strand
GAGACGCAGCACTCAGGCAAAGGTTTAAGCTCAAACACGGGATCACCCTTGGGTGGAGGAGGATCCCCTAAAATTTCAACAGGCAAATTGTGTTGCAGAATAGGTTCCTGTTTAAAGAATACTTCATCTATTTCCCTTCTTTCATTCATGAACATATCATTTTCATGGTCTAGCAAATAGTGTTCTAAAGGATCACTAGGAGGTACGTCAATAGAAGCAAGACCAATAATTTCATCCTTACTAGGTAATTCTTCCTCACGATGTTGTTTACTAAATTTAGAGAAATTAAACTCATGAACCATATCATCCAAGCCAATAGTAACAACATTCTTTTCGCAATCTATCCTAGCATTAATAGTGTTCAAGAAGGGTCTACCAAATATAATGGGACAAAAGCTATCTTGCGGAGAAGTAAGAACAAGAAAATCAGCAGGATATTTAGTTTTCCCACACAAGACTTCAACATCTCTAACAATTCCAATTGGTGAAATAGTATCTCTATTGGCAAGTTTAATTGTGACATCAATACCTTCTAACTCAGCAGGTGCAATTTCATTCTTAATTTCTTCGTATAAGTAATAGGTATTAACACTAGCACTAGCACCCATATCACATAAGCCATGATAACAATGATCTCCTATTTTAACAGAAATAACAGGCATGCCTACCACAGGTCTATGTTTATATTTATCACAAGGTTTAGCAATTCTAGCAGTTTCACCTTCAAACTGAATAACATGCCCATCAATATTATCAGAGAAGAGATCTTTAACAATAGCAATTTTAGGTTCTACTTTAACTTGCTCAGGAGGTGTATAAGTTCTAATATTGCTTTTACGAACAATAGTTGAAGCTTTAGCATGATCCTTTACTCTAACAGGGAAAGGTGGTTTCTCAGCATAAGAAGTAGGAATAATAGGATCATTATAAGTGATAGTCTTTTCTTCAACTTTAATAGGTGCAGATACTTTTACTTCTATGGGAGGATGATATCTAAACCACTTCTCCTTAGGGAGATCAACAAAAGTAGCAAAAGATTCACAGAAAGAAGCTACTATCTCAGAGTCAAGTCCATATTTAGTGCAAAACTTACGGAAAATATCGGTATCCATAAATGATTTAACACAATCAAACTTAGGTGTCATACCTGACTCTTTACCTTCGTCGAGGTCCCAATCTTCAGAGTTGCGTTTAATTCTATCCAATAAATTCCATCTGAATTCAATAGTCTTCATCATAAAAGAGCCAGCACAAGAAGTATCGAGCATGGTGCGATTGTTTTCAGAAAGCCGAGCATAAAAACTTTGCATAATTATTTCTCTTTGGAGCTCATGATTGGGGCATGAATATAACATTGATTTAAGCCTCCCCCAAGCTTGAGCGATGCTTTCTCCTTCGCGAGGCCAGAAATTATATATATAATTGCGATCACGATGAACAAGATGCATAGGGTAATACTTTTGATGAAATTCCAACTTCAATCTTTTATAGTCCCATGATCTCATATCATCACATAGCCTATACCATATCAATGCATCTCCCTTCAAAGGTAAAGGGAAGACCTTCTTCTTAGCAACATCATCGGGTATACCTGCAAGCTTAAATAATCCACAAACTTCATCCACATAAATTAAGTGCTCATCAGGATGCTTTGTTCCATCTCCTGTAAAAGGGTTAGCTAGCAGTTTTTCCATCATACCCGAAGGAAATTCAAAAGGAGTTTCATTTTCAATAGGTTCAGTAGGTTGAGGAGCAACTCTTTGCTCTACTGGACGGGGTGAAGATACCCCGAACAAGCCCCTCAGAGAATTACTTTCCATAGTAACAAGTGACAGTAAATTTCAGCACAACTATATAAATTTTTCCTTACCAAATTCCACCTACCAAAGGCGCTACACTCCCCGGCAACGGCGCCAGAAAAGAGTCTTGATGACCCACAAGTATAGGGGATCTATCGTAGTCCTTTCGATAAGTAAGAGTGTCGAACCCAACGAGGAGCAGAAGGAAATGATAAGCGGTTTTCAGCAAGGTATTCTCTGCAAGTACTGAAATAAGTGGTAACAGATAGTTTTGTGATAGGATAAATTGTAACGAGCAACAAGTAACAAAAGTAAATAAAGTGCAGCAAGATGGCCCAATCCTTTTGTAGCAAAGGACAAGCCGGAACAAACTCTTATAATAGGAAAAGCGCTCCCGAGGACACATGGGAATATCGTCAAGCTAGTTTTCATCACGTTCATATGATTCACGTTCGATACTTTGATAATTTGATATGTGGGTGGACCGGTGCTTGGGTGCTGTTCTTACTTGAACAAGCATCCCACTTATGATTAACCTCTATTGCAAGCATCCGCAACTACAACAAAAGTATTAAGGTAAACCTAACCATAGCATGAAACATATGGATCCAAATCAGCCCCTTACGAAGCAACGCATAAACTAGGGTTTAAGCTTCTGTCACTCTAGCAACCCATCATCTACTTATTACTTCCCAATGCCTTCCTCTAGGCCCAAATGATGGTGAAGTGTTATGTAGTCGACGTTCACATAACACCACTAGAGGCTAGACAACATACATCTTATCAAAATATCAAACGAATACCAAATTCACATGACTACTAATAGCAAGACTTCTCCCTTGTCCTCATGAACGAACGTAATTACTCACAAAGCATATTCATGTTCATAATCAGAGGGGTAATAATATGCATATAGGATCTGAACATATGATCTTTCACCAAATAAACCAACTAGCATCAACTACAAGGAGTAATCAACACTACTAGCAACCTACTAGAACCAATTTCGGACTTTCAGACAAGAATTGGATACAAGAGATGAACTAGGGTTTGGAGATGAGATGGTGCTGGTGAAGATGTTGATGGAGATTGCCCTCTCCCGATGAGAGGAGCGTTGGTGATGATGATGGTGATGATTTCCCCCTCCCGGAGGGAAGTTTCCCTGGCAGAACAGCTCTGCCGGAGCTTTAGATTGGATCCGCCAAGGTTCCGCCTCGTGGCGGAGGAGTCTCGTCCCGAAAAGTTCCTTCTTATTTCTTTCTCATCGAAAGACTTCATATATGAGAAGATGGACGTCAGAGAGCCACCAGGGGGCCCACGAGGTAGGGGGCGCGCCCTAGGGGGGGCGCCCCCCACCCTCGTGAGCAGGGTGTGGGGCCCCTGGCCTTCATCTTTGGCATGGATTTTTCTTTATTTATTTTAAGATGTTCCGTGGAGTTTCAGGACTTTTGGAGTTGCGCAGAATAGGTCTCTAATATTTGCTCCTTTTCCAGCCAGAATTCCAGCTGCCGGCATTCTCCCTCCTAAAGTAAACCTTGTAAAATAAGAGAGAATAGCCATAAGTATTGTGACATAAAGTGAAATAAACAGTCCATAATGCGATAAATATCAATATAAAAGTATGATGCAAAATGGACGTATCATGCATCACCATGATCTTGCGTGTGCGTAGGAATTTTTGAAATTACTACGTTCCCTAACAGTGGCATCCGAGCCAGGTTTTATGCGTTGATGTAATATGCACGAGTAGAACACAAGTGAGTTGTGGGCAATATAAGTCATACTGCTTACCAACATGTCACACTTTGGTTCGGCGGTATTGTTGGATGAAGCGGCCCGGACCGACATTACGCGTACGCTTACGCGAGACTGGTTTTACCGCCGTGCTATGCCCACAGGTGACTAGCGGGTGTCAGTTTCTCCAACTTTAGTTAAACCGAGTGTGGCTACGCCCGGTCCTTGAGAAGGTTAAAAGAGCACTAACTTGACAAACTATCGCTGTGGTTTTGATGCGTAGGTAAGAACGGTTCTTGCTCAGCCCGTAGCAGCCACGTAAAACTTGCAACAACAAAGTAGAGGACGCCTAACTTGTTTTTACACGGCATGTTGTGATGTGATATGGTCAAGACGTGTCGGAGTAATGGGCCACGGGTAGGGCCAACCCAGGCCCAGAACCTTTCAAGACATGGGCAGACTGCGCCCCTCGAGGCCCCAGGACGAAGAGCCGCCTTCTGAGAGTCGGCGGCGAGGCGCCGGCTGCTCACTCGCGGCCGAGTCCCAGGGATGACTTCAGGATAAGACGACTCCTGACCGGCGACTTCCAGAGAAGCCAGCCTTGGGGAGTCGGCCCGCGACGCCAACAACCCCCATGCCCTCATAAAGAGGGACGGGACGGGGAGTGGCCCAGTAAGGTCCACTCCCACCCCTTTTCCAAGGGCAGGCGTGGCTACAGTACGCCGTACCCGGAGATTTCCGCGCGGCGCGACACTGTTGCCATGCCGGCCCTGAGTCAGCCCCAGGGGGCGGAGCCCTGTGCCCACGACGGCCTGCTGGTACGACCCAGGGATGATGGGTCCCACCAGTCGGCGGGCGTACGAAAGACGGCGAAAGCACCACCAGTCGGCCCGGATGGGAGTCGGCCACCAGAAGTCGGCCGACCCCTCCCACGGGCCCCACGCGCCATTAATCAGACACGACAAGTAGTGGCCACAGTGATCGCCCGCCAGACGGCGGGGCTGTCGCCACGACCTCATGACCGAGCCTGCGTCATTAGAGGCACGGCTACAGTAATCTGCAGCCGGCAAAGACCCGCCGCGGCGGACGCGGCCTGTCGGCTCCACACCAAGCCAGTCGGCGGGGCCCACCAGTCGGCGGGCCCCAGGAGTCGGCGGATAAGACGGCGGCCAGAGGACTGACGGCTGGGCCCGTGCCCAGCCGGATTACCATTGTACCCCTGGGGGTAGGCCTATATAAACCCCCAGGGCATCCATGCAAAGGGTTGGAATCCATTAGCACTAGACCAGATCATATAGGAAGGAGAGAGCTAGCCTTGCCTTCTCCTACCTCCAGGAAACAGCTCAAGGAGCACTGTGTAAACACTTTGCCATAGTGATCATGCGGAGACCCCGTAGAGCAGCAGTAGGGGTATTATCTCCCGGAGAGCCCTGAAGCTGGGTAAGATTCGCCGGCGTGCATGTCTTCGCCTTATCCCGTTTCCAGGCACCGGCGACGTTCTACTCGCCCCCACCATGATAAGCCATCCTTTGGCATATGTCGCACCCAACCCCCGACATTTGGCGCCCACCGTGGGGCATGGTGCATCGTCGTTCGGAGACCTGCTCTGGACGGGAACCCTTTTCCTCCCTGGCGAGCGCAGCCAGCCAGGCACGCCAGACAGGAGTTTGCACTGACGCACTGCACGGCGGTTAGATCGCCTGCGCAGCCAGCTGCCTCGCCGTACTTGTCGGCGAGGTTCGCCTCTCCGACGAACCTGCATCCAACGCAGGCACGGGCGGCCCCGAGAGCCTCCTCGCGGGCCTCCTCGACCAACTCCACGTCGCCGGCGAGCCTGCCGTGGACTTGGAGTCTGTAGGCTCCACCGACCCGATGCTGGTCGACTCCGACACCGCGTCGCTCGACGCGTTCCCCACCAACGTGGTGGTCTACGACGAGCCTCCCTCGCGCGGAGAGCGACGGAAGCACCGTCACCGAGGTGCTCGTCATCGGTCATGACGAGCCTCCGGGAGGAGCGCATGACCACTTGGCGCGGCACTACAAGACCTGACTGCGCCCATTCCGGAAGACGCTGACGCAGAGACGTTGGAGGCGCGCCGCCTTCAGCTCGTCGAAGGCGCGAAGAAGCTGCTAGCATGAGACGCTTGTCAGAAGCCTACCAGCGGGAGATGGATCGCGCTGTTGGCTCGCCGGCCCCAGCGGCCCAGCCGCCTTGGCAGGTCCAGCAGCGCGGCGTAGCATCGCCCCTGTTCGGCAAGCCCCTGTGTACGCTACACCAGCGGAGAACATTCGAGCCGCCCAGGCGGCGGCGGACGAGCTGGACAATTTCGAGGGCGAAGAGCGCCGCCTGATGATGGAGCGAGTCCAGCGGCTCCTCGACGCGGCTGCCGCGCAGAACGAGGCCGGCTGCCGCACGGAGGCGCCGCAGCGGCAAAACGACGACCTTCGCCGAGATCAAGGCGCGACGTCTCGGACGCCGACTGGCGGCGCCCGAGGAAGGAAAGACAAGGATCCGCTGTCAGCCACAGTCGGACTCACATTACCATAGAGCGCGACCAAGACGGCCGCCCGAGAGCAGTAGAACGACGGGACGACTGTCCGCCTCCTCCTCCTCGCAAGGAAAGGCGAGTCTCCCCGCCGCCTGTTGACCATCCGACTCTCGGCGACCGCCTTGGCCGCCGAGAGGGAGTCGGGAAAACGACGCCCGCCACCGGATCGACCGACTTCACCGATCCCTGGCGCTGGAAGAAGAAGACGAGTTGGGTCCGCCTTGTTTCGGGCCCCGCATTCGAGACGAGCCCTTTCCCAAAGGGTTCACGCTCCCAAGAGACACGCCCAAGTACACCGGCTCCGTGAAGCCGGAGGACTGGCTGGTTGACTACTCCACGGCTGTCAACATAGCGAACGGCAACAAGCGTGTTGCCGTAAAATACGTTCCGCTCATGCTCCAGGGCACAGCCCGGACATGGCTGAACAGCCTGAAGCCCCACAACATCAACAGCTGGGTTGACTTCACCGAAGCATTCGTCCGCAACTTCACAAGCATGTACAAGCGTCCTCCCAAGCCTCGTCAGCTTTCCTTGTGCATGCAAGGCCCCAACGAGTCAACCCACGACTACCTGACGCGTTGGGCCGAGCTTTGGAACTCCTGCGAGGGCGTGCACGAGGTGCAGGCTATCGAATATTTCACCGCCGGGTGCAGAGAAGGCACCCTCCTCAAGCATAAGCTCCTCTGCGATGAGCCGGAAACCCTCGATGAGCTGCTGATCATAGCAGACAAGTATGCCACGGCTGACTCCTCCATGAAGGCGGAGATTCAAGTTAGCACAACTGGCAAAGTGGCCCCTCGGGCTCCAAGAACTCCGGCAGGAGACGCCAGTCGGCGGCAACAGCAGAACGACCACAAGCGCAAGGCCCCGCAGCCGGCTTCCAACAGCTGGCAGGTCACGACAGTTGAAGGCCAGCCGGATGGGCAGCCTCCACCCAAGAGACAGAAAGGTGGCAAGCCCAACTGGTTGCCGGCTTTCTCATACGAGCAGACTCTGGATGGTCCTTGCAAGTTCCATAGCGGCGCGAAGCCGTCGAATCACACCACCCGGAAGTGCCACTGGCTCACTAGGATCGCCAAAGGAGACGGCCTCCTACCTCCCCCGCCTGCTGGGCAGCAGCCTCCGCCCCCACCCCAGCAGCCGGCTGTCAGGCCAATCGGCGCAGTAAAAGACGAGTACCCCAAAGAGCACGGAGCCTACATGATATTTACCAGCATGGCTGATGATCGACGCAGCAAGCAGCTGCAGCGACAAGAGGTGAATGCCGTAGCGTCAGAGACGCTAGAGTTCATGCACTGGTTCGAGAAGCCTATCAGCTGGAGCAGGGCTGATCACCCAGAGGTGATGCCGAGTCCGGGCTCTTATGCCTTGGTCTTGGATGCCCCCTTTGCCACGTATAGACGAAGCTGCTTGTTTCTCGCGAGTTCTGATAGACGGAGCAGGCAGCATCAACATCCTGTACAAGGACACCATGGAGAAATTAGGAATCAAGCAAAGACAGCTTCAGAACAGCCGTACTGTGTTCCACGGCATTGTTCCTGGGCTTTCCTGCTCACCAATCGGCAAGATCCTAATGGACGTCCTCTTTGGAGACAAAGATCACTTCCGCCGAGAGTCAGTTTGGTTCGAGGTGGTGGACCTCGAGAGCCCATACCATGCACTACTTGGCCGGCCCGCCCTAGCCAAGTTCATGGCGGTCCCCCACTACGCCTACCTCAAAATGAAGATGCCCAATTCCAGGGGGATTTTGACCGTAGCCTGCGACTACCGGAAGTCGTTTGCCTGTGCGGCTGAGAGTAGTCGGCTGGCCGAGTCCCTGGTGATCGCAGCCGAGAAGCGGCTCCTTGACCGGGTTGTGGCGATGGCCGGCAAGCAGCTAGAGGTGTCGCCTAACCCAAAGGAGTCGAAGGCTGAGGGTTCGTTCAAGCCGGCCAAGGAGACAAAGAAGTTACCCTTGGATCCGGAGCACCTAAAGAGGTACGCTGTCATAGGCGCAAACCTCGACAGCAAATAGGAAGGCGAGCTCGTCGATTTCCTCCGTGAGAATCGGGACATCTTCGCATGGTCCCCCAAAGACATGCCAGGTGTACCGACGGAATTCGCCGAGCACAAGTTACATGTCCGATCTGATGCAAAGCCGGTCAGGCAGCCCTTGCGCGGCCTGTCAGAAGAAAAGAGAAGAGTTGTTGGAGAAGAGATAGCCCGACTCCTAGCAGCCGGCTTCATTATGGAAGTATTCTTTCCAGAATGGCTAGCCAACCCGGTCCTGGTACTGAAGAAGAACAAGCAGTGGTGAATGTGTATTGACTACACAAGCCTGAACAAGGCCTGCCCCAAGGACCCGTTTGCTCTACCAAGAATTGATCAGGTGATAGACTCCACTGCCGGATGCGATCTGTTGAGCTTTTTGGACGCATATTCAGGATATCACCAGATCAAGCTGAACCCGGCTGACAGACTGAAGACCGCCTTCATCACACCGTTTGGAGCCTTCTGCTACCTCACCATGACGTTCGGCTTGAGGAATGCCGGCGCCACCTTCAGCGTTGCATGCAGAAGTGCCTCCTCAAGCAACTCGGCAGAAACGCCCACGTCTACGTGGACGATGTGGTGGTGAAGACGGAAAAGCGTGGAACACTGCTAGAAGACCTCAAGGAGACCTTTGAGAACCTGTGTCGATTCCAGATCAAGCTCAACCCTGAGAAGTGCGTCTTCGGAGTACCAGCCGGCCAACTCCTTGGCTTCCTGGTCTCTGAACGCGGCATAGAGTGCAACCCTGTAAAGATCAAGGCCATTGAGAGGATGGAGGTACCCAGCCGACTGCTGGACGTGCAAAAGTTCATCGGCTGCTTGGCGTCCATCAGCCGATTCATCAGTCGGCTGGGCGAGAAAGCTCTCCCCTTATACCAGCTCATGAAGAAGACCACTTTTTTCGAGTGGAACCACAAGGCGGACGAAGCTTTTCTCCAGTTGAAGAAGATGCTGACTACTCCACCGTTCTGGCAGCTCCGACTCCTAAGGAACCTATGCTCCTGTACATCGCCGCCACCAGCCGGGTAGTCAGCACAGTCATTGTAGTGGAACGCAAGGAGGAAGGCAAGGCACTACCTGTCCAAAGACCGGTATATTACCTGAGCGAAGTACTGTCGGCCTCCAAGCAGAACTACCCCCACTACCAGAAGATGTGCTATGGCGTGCACTTTGCCGCCAAGAAATTGAAGCCTTACTTCCAAGAGCATCCAATCACTGTGGTCTGCACGGCCCCACTTGCCGAGATCATCGGAAGCCGAGATGCTTCTGGCCGAGTGGCCAAGTGGGCCATAGAGCTGGCTCCCTACACCATCCACTACCAGCCCCGCACCGCCATCAAGTCACAAGCACTGGCCGACTTTCTCGTTGACTGGGCCGAGACCCAGTACCTACCTCCAGCGCCCGACTCCACACATTGGCGGATGCATTTCGACGGCTCCAAGATGCGCACCGGCTTGGGAGCCAGCGTTGTCCTCACTTCTCCTAAAGGCGACAAGCTTAAATACGCACTGCAAATCCATTTTTCCGCCTCCAACAACGTCGCCGAGTACGAGGCGCTCATTCATGGGCTCCGACTTGCCAAAGAACTTGGCATTCGCCAGATCCTGTGTTATGGCGGCTCGGACTTAGTGGTCCAGTAGTCGTCTGGCGACTGGGACGCCAAAGATGCAAACATGGCGAGTTACCATTTCCTCGTGCAGCAACTCAGTGGATATTTTGAGG
>NW_024112125.1:0-9620 GCF_003073215.2 Triticum urartu | reverse complement strand
TGGCACTTTCCTTGTTAGTCATATCGGTATAAAGCGCATGAAGACACTCCATACTGATGGACTTTTGGAACCACTTGATTATGAATCACTTGGTACTTGCGAACCGTGCCTCATGGGCAAGATGACTAAAACACCGTTCTTCGGTACTATGGAGAGAGCAACAGATTTGTTGGAAATCGTACATACAGATGTATGTGGTCCGATGAATGTTGAGGCTCGTGGCGCATATCGTTATTTTCTCACCTTCACAGATGATTTAAGCAGATATGGGTATATCTACTTAATGAAGCATAAGTCTGAAACATTTGAAAAGTTCAAAGAATTTCAGAGTGAAGTTGAAAATCATCGTAACAAGAAAATAAAGTTTCTACGATCTGATCGTGGAGGAGAATATTTGAGTTATGAGTTTGGTCTACATTTGAAACAATGCGGAATAGTTTTGCAACTCACACCACCCGGAACACCACAGCGTAATGGTGTGTCTGAACATCGTAATCGTACTTTACTAGATATGGTGCGATCTATGATGTCTCTTATAGATTTACCGCTATCATTTTTGGGTTATGCTTTAGAGACGGCCACATTCACGTTAAATAGGGCACCATCGAAATCCATTGAGACAACGCCTTATGAATTGTGGTTTGGCAAGAAAACAAAGTTGTCGTTTCTGAAAGTTTGGGGCTGCGATGCTTATGCAAAAAAGCTTCAACCTGATAAGCTCGAACCCAAATCGGAGAAATGTGTCTTCATAGGATACCCAAAGGAGACTGTTGGGTATACCTTCTATCACAGATCCAAAGGCAAGACATTCGTTGCTAAGAATGGATCCTTTCTAGAGAAGGAGTTTCTCTCGAAAGAAGTGAGTGGGAGGAAAGTGGAACTTGATGAGGCAACTATACCTGCTCCACTATTGGAAAGTAGTTCATCACAGAAACCGGTTTCTGTGACGCCTACACCAATTAGTTAGGAAGTTAATGATGATGATCATGGAACTTCAGATCAAGTTACTACCGAACCTCGTAGATCAACCAGAGTAAGATCCGCACCAGAGTGGTACGGTAATCCTGTTCTGGAAATCATGCTACTAGATCATGATGAACCTACGAACTATGAAGAAGCGATGGTGAGCCCAGATTCCGCAAAATGGCTTGAGGCCATGAAATCTGAGATGGGATCCATGTATGAGAACAAAGTATGGACTTTGGTTGACTTGCCCGATGATCGACAAGCAATTGCGAATAAATGGATCTTCAAGAAGAAGACTGACGCTGACGATAATGTTACTGTCTATAAAGCTCGACTTGTTGCAAAAGGTTTTCGACAAGTTCAAGGGATTGACTACGATGAGACCTTCTCACCTGTAGCAATGCTTAAGTCTGTCCGAATCATGTTAGCAATTGTTGCATTTTATGATTATGAAATTTGGCAAATGGATGTAAAAACTGCATTCCTGAATGGATTTCTGGAAGAAGAGTTGTATATGATGCAACCAGAAGGTTTTGTCGATCCAAAGGGAGCTAACAAAGTGTGCAAGCTCTAGCGATCCATTTATGGACTGGTGCAAGCCTCTCGGAGTTGGAATAAACGCTTTGATAGTGTGATCAAAGCATTTGGTTTTATATAGACTTTTGGAGAAGCCTGTATTTACAAGAAAGTGAGTGGGAGCTCTGTAGCATTTTTGATATTATATGTGGATGACATATTGCTAATTGGAAATGATATAGAATTTCTGGATAGCATAAAGGGATACTAGAATAAGAGTTTTTCAATGAAAGACCTCGGTGAAGCTGCTTACATATTGGGCATCAAGATCTATAGAGATAGATCAAGACGCTTAATTGGACTTTCACAAAGCACATACATTGACAAAGTTTTGAAGAAGTTCAAAATGGATCAAGCAAAGAAAGGGTTCTTGCCTGTATTACAAGGTGTGAAGTTGAGTAAGACTCAATGCCCGACCACTGCAGAAGATAGAGAGAAAATGAAAGATGGTCCCTATGCTTCAGCCATAGGCTCTATCATGTATGCAATGCTATGTACCAGACCTGATGTGTGCCTTGCTATAAGTCTAGCAGGGAGGTACCAAAGTAATCCAGGAGTGGATCACTGGACAGCGGTCAAGAACATCCTGAAATACCTAAAAAGGACTAAGGATATGTTTCTCGTTTATGGAGGTGACAAAGAGCTCATCGTAAACGGTTACGTTGATGCAAGCTTTGACACTGATCCGGACGATTCTAAATCGCAAACCGGATACGTGTTTACATTAAACGGTGGAGCTGTCAGTTGGTGCAGTTCTAAACAAAGTGTTGTGGCGGTATCTACATGTGAAGCGGAGTACATAGCTGCTTCGGAAGCAGCAAATGAAGGAGTCTGGATGAAGGAGTTCATATCTGATCTAGGTGTCATACCTAGTGCATCGGGTCCAATGAAAATCTTTTGTGACAATACTAGTGCAATTGCCTTCACGAAGGAATCCAGATTTCACAAGTGAACCAAACACATCAAGAGACGCTTCAATTCCATCCGGGATTTAGTCCAGGTGGGAGACATAGAAATTTGCAAGATACATATGGATCTGAATGTTGCAGACCCATTGACTAAGCCTCTTCCACGAGCAAAACATGATCAACACCAAGGCTCCATGGGTGTTAGAATCATTACTGTGTAATCTAGATTATTGACTCTAGTGCAAGTGGGAGACTGAAGGAAATATGCCCTAGAGGCAATAATAAAGTTATTATTTATTTCCTTATATCATGATAAATGTTTATTATTCATGCTAGAATTGTATTAACTGGAAACATAATACATGTGTGAATACATAGACAAACAGATTGTCACTAGTACGCCTCTACTTGACTAGCTCGTTGATCAAAGATGGTTATGTTTCCTAACCATAGACATGAGTTTTCATTTGATTAACGGGGTCACATCATTAGGAGAATGATGTGATTGACATGACCCATTCCGTTAGCTTAGCACACGATCGTTTAGTATTCTGCTATTGCTTTCTTCATGACTTATACATGTTCCTATGACTATGATATTATGCAACTTCCGTTTACCGGAGGAACACTTTGTGTGCTACCAAACGTCACAACATAACTGGGTGATTATAAAGGTGCTCTACAGGTGTCTCCAAAGGTACTTGTTGGGTTGGCATATTTCGAGATTAGGATTTGTCACTCCGATTGTCAGAGAGGTATCTCTGGGCCCTCTCGGTAATGCACATCACTTAAGCCTTGCAAGCATTACAACTAATGAGTTAGTTGCGGGATGATGTATTATGGAACGAGTAAAGAGACTTGCCGGTAACGAGATTGAACTAGGTATTGAGATACCGACGATCGAATCTCGGGCAAGTAACATACCGATGACAAAGGGAACAACATATGTTGTTGTGCGGTTTGACCGATAAAGATCTTCGTACAATATGTGGGAGCCAATATGATCATCCAGGTTCCGCTATTGGTTATTGACCGGAGACGTGTCTCGGTCATGTCTACATAGTTCTCGAACCCGTAGGGTCCGCACGCTTAACATTACGATGATGGTTATATTATGAGTTTATATATTTTGATGTAACGAAGGTTGTTCGGAGTCCCGGATGTGATCAAGGACATGACGAGGAGTCTCGAAATGGTCGAGACATGAAGATTGATATATTGGAAGCCTATGTTTGGATGTCGGAAGTGTTCCGGGTGAAATCGGGATTTT
The DNA here is from genome assembly GCF_003073215.2 of Triticum urartu. Taxonomy (NCBI): domain Eukaryota; kingdom Viridiplantae; phylum Streptophyta; class Magnoliopsida; order Poales; family Poaceae; genus Triticum; species Triticum urartu. The sequence continues at coordinate 5,900 of NW_024112125.1, read as the reverse complement.
ACCGGAGTACTGGAGGTTACCGGAACCCCCCGGGAGCTTAATGGGCCTATATGGGCCTTAGTGGAAATAGAGGGAAGCAAGGGGAGTTTGGGGCGCACTCCCCCAAGGCCCAAACCGAATTGGTTTAGGGCAAGGGGAGCCGGCCCCCTCTTTCCTTCTTCTCCTCTCTCTTTCCTTCTCCCGAATCCTATTCCAACTAGGAAAGGGGGGAGTCCTACTCCCGGTGGGAGTAGGACTCCTCCTGGCGCGCCCTTCTCCCTGGTCGGCCGCACCCCCCCATGCTCCTTTATATACGGGGGCAGGGGGGCACCCCAGAGACACACCAATTGATCTGTTTGATCTTTTAGCCGTGTGCGGTGCCACCCTCCACCATAGTCCACATTGATAATACTGTAGCGGTGCTTAGACGAAGCCCTGCGTCGGTAGAACATCAACATCGTTACCATGCCGTCGTGCAGACGAAACTCTCCGTCAACACTCGGCTGGATCAGAGTTCGAGGGACGTCATCGGGCTGAACGTGTGCTGAACTCGGAGGTGCCGTACGTTCGGTACTTGATCGGTCAGATCGTGAAGACGTACGACTACATCAACCGCGTTGTGCTAACGCTTCTGCTTTCGGTCTACGAGGGTATGTGGACAACACTCTCCCCTCTCGTTGCTATGCATCACCATGATCTTGCGTGTGCATAGGAAATTTTTTTGAAATTACTATGTTCCCCAACAATTATGTTGTGGTGTTCCAGGTGGCGTGAGTTGCAAAACTATTCCACATTGTTTCAAATGAAGACCAAACTCGTAACTCAAATATTCGCCTCCGCGATCAGATCGTAGAAACTTTATTTCCTTGTTACGATGATTTTCCACTTCACTCTGAAATTCTTTGAACTTTTCAAACGTTTCAGACTTATGTTTCATCAAGTAGATATACCCATACATTCTCAAATCATCTGAAGTTCAGAAAATAACGATACCCGCAGCGAGCCTCAACACTCATCGGATCATGTACATCAGTATGTATTATTTCCAATAAGTCAGTTGCTCGCTCCATTGTTCCGGAGAACAGAGTCTTAGTCATCTTTCCCATGAGGCATGGATTGCAAGCATCAAGTGATTCATAATCAAGTGATTCCAAAAGCCCATCAGCATGGAGTTTCTTCATGCGCTTTACACCAATATGACCTAAACAGCAGTGCCACAAATATGTTTCACTATCATTATCAACTTTGCATCTTTTGGCGTCAATATTATGAATATGTGTATCACTACGATCGAGATTCAATAAACCATTCACCTTGGGTGTATGGCCACAGAAGGTTTTATTCATGTAAATAGAATAACAATTGTTCTTTGACTTAAATGAATAACCGTATTCCAATAAACATGATCCAATCATATTATGCTGAACACAAACACCAAATAATATTTATTTTAGGTTCAACACTAATCCCGAAGGTAAATGTCGGAGTAATGGCCACGGGTAGGCTAACCCCGGCCCAGAACCTTTCAATACATTGAGGCAGACTGCGCCCCTCGAGACTCCAGACGAAGAGCCGCCTTCTCAGGAGTCGGCGGCGAGGCGGCTGACTTCCCACTCGCGGCCGAGTCCCAGGAACGGCTTCAGCGTAAAGCCGACTCCTGACTGGCGACTTCCAAGAGAAGCCGGCCTTGGGGAGTCGGCCCGCGACGCCAACAACCCCCATGCCCTCATAAAGAGGACGAGACGGGGAGTGGCATAGTAAGGTCCACTCCCACCCCTTTTTCAAGGGCAGGCGTGGCTATAGTACGCCGTACCTGCGGAGATCTCCGCGCGGTGCGACACTATTGCCATGCCGGCCCTGACGTCAGCCCCAGGTGGGCGGAGCCCTGTGCCCACGACGGCCTGCTAGGTACGACCCAGGGATGATGGGTCCCACCAGTCGACGGCGTACGAAAGACGGCGAAAGCACCACAGTCGGCCCGATGGGAGTCGGCCACCAGAAAGTCGGCCGGCCCCTCCCACGGGCCCCACACGCCATTAATAAGACACGACAAGTAGTGCCATAGTGATCGCCCGCCAGACGCGGAGCTGTCGCCACGACCTCATGACCGAGCCTGCGTCATTAGAGGCACGACTATAATAATCTGCAGCCGGCAAAGACCCGCCCACGGCGGATGCGGCCTGTCGGCTCCACACCAAGCCAGTCGGCGGGCCCCGGGAGTCGGCGGATAAGACGGCGGCCAGAGAGACTGATGGCTGGGCCCGCACCCAGCCGGATTACCATTATACCCCTGGGGGGTAGGCCTATATAAACCCCCCAGGGCATCCATGCAGAGGGTTGGAATCCATTAGCACTAGACCAGATCATATAGGAAGGAGAGAGCTAGCCTTGCCTTCTCCTACCTCCAGGAAACAGCTCAAGGAGCAACCGTGTAAACACTTTGCCATAGTGATCATGTGGAGACCCTGTAGAGCAGCTAGTAGGGGTATTATCTCCCGGAGAGCCCTGAAGCTGGGTAAGATTCGCCGGCGTGCATGTCTTCGCCTTATCCCGTTTCCAGGCACCGGCGACGTTCTACTCGCCCCCACCATGGTAAGCCATCCTTTGGCATATGTCGCACCCAACCCGACATTTGGCCCCACCGTGGGGCCTGGTGCACCGTTGTCTGGAGACCTGCTCTGGACGGGAACCCTTTTTCTCCCTGGCGAGCGCAGCCAGCCCGGCACGCCAGACGAGTTTGGCGCTGACTCGCTGCACGGTGCTTGAGATCGCCTGCGCAGCCAGCTGCCTCGCCGATCTTGTCGGCGAGGTTTGCCTCTCCGATGAACCTGCATCCAACGCAGGCACGGCGGCCCCAAGAGCCTCCTCGCGGGCCTCCTCGACCAACTCACGTCACCGGCGAAGCCTGCCATGGACTTGAAGTCTGTAGGCTCCACCGACCCGATGCTGGTCGACTCCGACACCGCGTCGCTCGACGCGTTCCCCACCAACGTGGTGGTCTACGACGAGCCTCTCCCTTGTGCTTGAGAGCGACGGGAAGCACCGTCACCGAGGTGCTCGTCATCGGTCATGACGAGCCTCCCGGCGAGGAGCGCATGACCCACTTGGCGGCACTGCAAGACCTGACTGCGCCCATTCCAGAAGACCTGACGCGGAGACGTTGGAGGCGCGCTGCCTTCAGCTCGTCGAAGGCGCGAAGAAGCTGGCTAGCATGAGACACTTGTCAGAAGCCTACCAGCGTGAGATGGATCACGCTGTGGGTGGCTCGCCAGCCCCAGCTGGGCCCAGCCGCCTTGGCGCTGGTCCAGCAGCGCGCGTGTGGCCATCGCTAACCTGTTCGGGGCAAATCGCCCTGTGTACGCCACGCCTGCGGAGAACATTCGAGCCGCCCAGGCGCGGCGGACGAAGCTGGACAACTTCGAGGGCGAGAACGCGACTGCCGCGCAGAACGAGGCCGGCTGCCGCACAGAGGCGCGCAGCGACAAAACGACAACGCCTCCACGCCGAGATCAAGGCGCGACGTCTCGGACGCCGACTGGCGGCGCCCGAGGAAGGAAAGACAAGGATCCGGCTGTCAGCCATAGTCGGACTCACATTACCATAGAGCGCGACCAAGACGGCCGCCCGAGAGCAGTGGAATGACGGGACGATTGTCCGCCTCCTCCTCCTCGCAAGGAAAGGCGAGTCTCCCCGCCGCCTGTTGACCATCCGACTCTCGGTGACCGCCTTGGCCGCCGAGAGGGAGTTGGAGAAAATGACGCCCGCCACCGGATCGACCGACTTCACCGATCCCTGGCGCTGGAAGAAGACGAGTTGGGTCCGCCTTGTTTCAGGCCCCGCATTCGAGACGAGCCCTTTCCCAAAGGGTTCACGCTCCCAAGAGACACGCCCAAGTACACCGGCTCCGTGAAGCCGGAGGACTGGCTGGTTGACTACTCCACGGCTGTCAACATAGCGAACGGCAACAAGCGTGTCGCCGTAAAATACGTTCCGCTCATGCTCCAGGGCACGGCCCGGACATGGCTGAATAGCCTGAAGCCCCGCAGCATCAACAGCTGGGTCGACTTCACCGATGCATTCGTCCGCAACTTCACAAGCACGTACAAGCGTCCTCCCAAGCCTCGTCAGCTTTCCTTGTGCATGCAAGGCCCCAACGAGTCGACTCGCGACTACCTCACGCTGGGCCGAGCTTCGGAACTCCTGCGAGGGCGTGCACGAGGTGCAGGCTATCGAGTACTTCACCACCGGGTGCAGAGAAGGCACCCTCCTCAAGCACAAGCTCCTCTGCGATGAGCCAGAAACCCTCGACGAGCTGCTGATCATAGCAGACAAGTATGCCACGGCCGACTCCTCCATGAAGGCAGAGATTCAAGTTAGCGCGACTGGCATAGTGGCCCCTCAGGCTCCAAGAACTCCGGCAGGAGACACCAGTCGGCGGCAACAGCAGAACGACCACAAGCGCAAGGCCCCGCAGCCGGCTTCTAGCAGCCGGCAGGTCGCGACAGTTGAAGACCAGCAGCCGGATGGGCAGCCTCCACCCAAGCGACAGAAAGGTGGCAAGCCCAACTGGTTGCCGGCTTTCTCATACGAGCAAACTCTGGATGGTCCTTGCAAGTTCCATAGTGGCGCGAAGCCGTCGAACCACACCACCCGCAAGTGCCACTGGCTCACCAGGATCGCCAAAGGAGACAGCCTCCTACCTCCCCCGCTTGCTGGGCAGCAGCCTCCACCTCCGCCCCAGCAGCCGGCTGTCAGGCCAGTCGGTGCAGTACAAGACGAGTACCCCGAAGAGCACGGAGCCTACGTGATATTTACCAACGTGGCTGATGATCGACGCAGCAGGCGGCTGCAGCGACAAGAGGTGAATGCAGTAGCGTCAGAGACACCAGAGTTCATGCACTGGTCTGAGAAGCCTATCAGCTGGAGCAGGGCTGATCACCCAGAGGTGATGCCGAGTCCGGGCTCTTATGCCTTGGTCTTGGATGCCACCTTTGCCACGGATAGACGAGCTGCTCGTTTCTCGCGAGTTTTGATAGACGGAGGCAGCAGCATCAACATCCTGTACAAGGAAACCATGGAGAAGTTAGGAATCAAGCAAAGACAGCTTCAGAACAGCCGGACTGTGTTCCATGGCATTGTTCCTGGTCTTTCCTACTCACCAATCGGCAAGATCCTGATGGACGTCCTCTTTGGAGACAAAGATCACTTCCACCGAGAGTCAGTTTGGTTTGAGGTGGTGGACCTTGAGAGCCCATACCATGCATTACTTGGCCGACCCGTCCTGGCCAAGTTCATGGCGGTCCCCCACTACGCCTACCTCAAAATGAAGATGCCCAGTTCCAGGGGGATTCTGACTGTAGCCGGCAACTACCGGAAGTCGTCTGCCTGCGCGGCTGAGAGTAGTCGGCTGGCCGAGTCCCTGGTGATCGCGGCCGAGAAGCGGCTCCTTGACCGGGTTGTGGCGATGGCCGACAAGCAGCTAGAGGTGTCGCCTAACCCAAAGGAGTCGGAGGCTGAGGGTTCGTTCAAGCCGACCAAAGAGACAAAGAAGATACCCTTGGATCCAGAGCACCCAGAGAGGTACGCTGTCATAGGCGCAAACCTCGACAGCAAATAGGAATGCGAGCTCGTCGATTTCCTCCATGAGAATCAGGACATCTTCGCATGGTCCCCCAAAGACATGCCAGGTGTACCGACGGAATTCGCCGAGCACAAGTTACATGTCCGATCTGATGCAAAGCCGGTCAGGCAGCCCTTGTGCCGACAGGAGAGGAGAATAAAGAGAAGAGTTGTCGGAGAAGAGATAGCCCGACTCCTAGCAGCCGGCTTCATTATGGAAGTATTCTTTCCAGAGTGGCTAGCCAACCCGGTCCTGGTACTGAAGAAGAACAAGCAGTGGCGAATGTGTATTGACTACACAA
>NW_024112124.1:0-9981 GCF_003073215.2 Triticum urartu | reverse complement strand
AGCCAGGAGAGACTGTGACCATTTGAAGAGGAATGCATTCGTTCATTTTGTTCGGATGTGAAGACTATATGTTGCAATTTTCATTCCATTGGATTCAGCTTCAATATTTATCTGTCAATGTGCTAATGGTGGTCAACCTCTTCAGGATGGCTCCTCCAACGCGCACGACTCCGAATCCTGATCCGCCACCACCTCCACCTCCTCCAGAGGCATGGCAAGCTGTGATGGCCGCAACCAATGCAAACACACAGCTGATCATGCAAATTCTTCAAGAGCGCAATCAAGGCAGTCAAGGGAATCAAGGCAGCAATCAGAGTCACTTTGCTACACTCAACCAGTTCCTTGCTAACGGGCCAAAGACTTTCAGCAATTGTGTTGAGGCAACCGATGCTGACGATTGGCTTGTGGATCTGTGTAAGCATTTCGAGTGCAGTAACGTCAGGCCTGAGGACTTTGTCAAGTTCGCTTCCTTCCAACTCAAAGATCAAGCTGCAGAATGGTTCCAGCAGTACAGGGACTCCAGAGGTGGACGTGTTATCACTTGGGATGATTTCCGTCGAGATTTCCGAGCTCATCATATTCCGCAGAGCGTGGTTGAAAGCAAGCGTGAGGAATTCCGCAATCTGAAGCAAGGCTCTTTGTCTGTCTATGACTACAACAAGTTGTTCCAGAAGCTTGCCCGCTTTGCCAAGCAGGACGTGCCTGATGAGAAGAGCATGATATACCAGTTCAGGGGTGGTCTCAGAGAAGAAATTCAGCTCGCTCTTGTTCTCTTCGAGCCCTTGAGATACGATGAGTTCTACAACATGGCACTGAAGCAAGAGGCGCTCAGTTGAGGTGTGATGCTTCCAAGAAGCGAGTCAGAGATGTTACTCCTTCTTCCTCTACTCAAGTGGCCAAGCAGCAGAAGTATTGGCTTCCTCCTCCTCCGTTCCGTCAGCCGTATCAGCAGAAGAGCAAAGGTGGCAGTGGTTCTTCCCACCCACCCAACCCTGGCTTTCAGAACAAGACTTCATCTCAAGCTCCAAGATCGAGTGCTCCGTATCACCGTCCGCTTTCAGAGGTCACGTGCAACAAGTGCCAACAGAAGGGTCACTATGCCAACAAGTGTTTCAACCAGAGGCGTCTTCCTCCTCCTCCTCCTGTCAGGTCGGCAAGTACAGCTGTGGTCAAGCATAACCCCAAGTACGCCAAGGTCAATATGGTGAATGCAGCCCAGGCAGAGGACTCGTCAGATGTGATCATGGGTAACCTTCCTGTTAACGATGTTCCTGCAAAAGTTCTTTTTGACACGGGTGCATCGCATTGTTTCATTTCAGACCTTTTGCATCTAAGCATGGGTGGTTTTCTCAAGTTATGCATAAGCCATTAGCAGTCGTCTCTCCGGGTAGATGCTTGCTTGCTAACTACGAAGTTCCGGATATTTCTATCTCGATGGGTGATTTCAAGTTTCTGGCTTCTCCAATGTTCCTTGGTAACTCGGATATTGATCTTATTCTCGGATGGATTGGCTTTCTAAGCACAAGGCTCAGCTTGATTGTGCAGCCAGCAGATTCAATTGACTCATTCGTCTGAGGATGTAATTGTCTTTGCTCGGGATAATACTATCCGTCTGTTTTCTCTCAATGAGAAGGGTGAATTGGATGCCATCTCTCAAATTCCAGTCGTTTGCGAATATCAAGACGTCTTTCCAGAAGAGCTCCCAGGAATGCCTCCGCACCGGCCAGTTGAATTCGTTATTGAACTTGAGCCTGGCACGGAACCTGTGTGCAAACGTCCTTACAAGCTCGGACCTGAAGAGTTGAAGGAGCTGAAGAAGCAACTCGATATCAAGAAAGAATGGGTCTCATCCGGCCTAGTTCTTCTCCGTGGGGTTGTGGTGTTCTTTTTGTGAAGAAGAAGGATGGAACGGACCGACTTTGTGTTGATTACCGTCCAGTGAACAAGAAGACCATCAAGAACAAATACCCACTTCCCAACATCAATGAGCTGTTCGAACAACTCAAGGTGCCCAAGTATTCTCCAAGCTTGATCTCCGTATGGGTTATCACCAGATTCGCATTCGTGAAGAAGATATTCCCAAGACAGCATTCAGAACAAGCTTTGGTTCATATGAATACACTGTCATGTCTTTTGGCCTCGCCAACGCTCCTCCGACGTTCTCTCGCATGATGAACTTCATCTTCAACGCCTACACCAATGACTTCATTTTGGTCTATCTCGACGACATTCTGGTTTTCTCGAAGAACAAGGAAGATCATGCCAAGCACTTGCGTTTGGTTCTTGATAAGCTCAGAGAACATCAGTTCTACGCCAAGTTCTCCAAGTGTGAATTTTGGCTTGATGAGGTTCTTTATCTTGGTCATATCATCTCTGCCAAGGGCATTGCCGTGAATCCTGAGAAGGTGTCTGCAATTGTGAATTGGGAACCTCCTCAGAACGTGAAGCAACTCCGCAGTTTTCTCGGTCTCGCAAGCTATTGCCGAAGATTCGTTGAAAACTTTTCCAAGATCGCGAAGCCTCTCCAAATCTTCTTCAGAAGCACGTCAAGTACGTTTGGTCTCCGGAGTGTGATATTGCTTTCAACACTTTGAAAGAGAAGTTGATCACTGCTCCAGTTCTGACTCCGCCTGATGAATCCAAGCCGTACGAGGTCTTTTGTGATGCCTCTCTCCAAGGTCTTGGCGCAGTATTGATGCAAGAGAAGAAAGTTGTTGCTTATACATCTCGCCAGTTGAAGCCTAATGAGAAGAACTACCCCACTCATGATCTCGAGTTGGTGGCCACATGCTCTGTTGACTTGGAGACATCTTTTATTGGGAAGAAAAGTGGACATTTTTCACTGATCACAAGAGTCTCAAGTACATCTTCACTCAGCCTAATCTCAACCTAGGCAAACTCGATGGGTCGAAATGATTCAAGAGTATAATCCGAGTATTGAGTATACTCCAGGCAAGGCCAATGTGATTGCTGACGCTTTGAGCAGAAAGGCCTACTGCAACAGTCTGATTCTCAAGCCTTATCAACCCGAGCTTTGTGAAGCTTTCCGCAAACTTAATCTGCAAGTTGTTCCTCAAGGTTTCCTCGCCAACCTTCAAGTCTCTCCTACCTTAGAAGACCAGATTCGCCAAGCCCAGCTTCTTGATGCTATGGTGAAAAAGGTGAAGATTGGGATTGCCAAGAGTCAGTCCAAGTACAAGTGCTACCGCCTTGATGACAAGGACACTCTCTTCTTCGAGGATCGTATTGTTGTGCCCAAAGGTGACCTCGTAAAGTGATCATGAACGAGGCTCACAATTCTCTCCTCTCCATCCACCCTGGGAGTCACGAAGATGTATCAGGACCTTCAAGCTTATTGGTGGACTCGAATGAAGCGCGAGATCGCTCAATTCGTGAATGAATGTGATGTCTGCAGAAGAGTGAAGGCAGAACACCAAAGGCCAGCTGGTCTCCTCCAACCTCTTGCCATTCCAGAATGGAAGTTTGACCACATTGAAATGGACTTCGTGACTGGGTTTCCAAAGTCCAAGCGTGGCAATGATGCTATATTTGTTGTCATCGACAAAGCTCACCAAAGTGGCTCATTTTCTGCCTATCAAAGAGTCGATCACTGCAGCTCAATTGGCGGAACTCTATACCTCTCGCATTGTCTCTCTGCACGGTATTCCCCAAGTGATATCTTCAGACCGTGGCAGCATCTTTACCTCGAAGTTTTGGGATTCTTTTCAGAAGGCCATGGGCACTAACATCCGCTTCAGCACTGCTTTCCATCCTCAAACAAGCGGTCAAGTCGAGCGTGTCAACCAGATTCTTGAAGATATGCTCAGGGCTTGTGTGATCTCCTTCGCATGAAGTGGGAGGATTGTCTTCCTTATGCTGAATTCTCCTACAACAATAGTTTTCAAGCAAGTTCGGGCAAGGCCCCATTTGAAATTCTGTATGGCAGGAAGTGCCGTACCCCTCTCAACTGGTCTGAAACCGGTGAACGTCAGCTTTTGGGTAATGACTTAATCACAGAAGCAGAAGAAATGTGCAAAGTCATTCGTGATAACCTCAAAGCAGCCCAATCCCGTCCAAAGAGCTACTATGATAGTAAGCACCGTGATTTGGCTTTCGAGATCGGAGATCATGTTTACCTCCGTGTCTCTCCTATGAAAGGTACTCGTCGTTTCGGTATCAAAGGGAAGCTTGCCCCTAGATACGTGGGACCTTTCAAGATTGTCAGCAAGAGAGGCGACGTCGCCTATCAACTCGAGCTTCCTTCAAACTTTGCAAATGTTCATGACGTGTTCCATGTCTCTCAGCTTCGAAAGTGCTTCAAGACTCCTGACCGCACCGTCAACTTCGAGGACATTGAGCTCCAAGAAGATCTCTCCTATCGTGAGCACCCCATTGCTATTCTTGAAGAGACTGAATGCAAGACTCGCAACAAGTCAATCAAATTCCTCAAAATCAAGTGGTCACACCATTCCGACCGTGAAGCTACCTGGGAAAGCGAGGATCCCCTCCGTTCTGAGTACCCGACGTTCTTTCAGTCCTAGATCTCGGGACGAGATCCTTTCGTAGTGGTGGAGTGTTGTAACACCCCGGATGTAACTTACCCAATTTGTACTCCAACTCTTGCCGTTTCCGGCTTTAAGTTATTTTATTTTCTCGGGTTCGGGTTTTCGCCTCCGTGTGTTGTTGTCGTTGTCATGCATCCCATTTCATGTCATCATGTGCATTGCTTTTGCATACGTGTTCGTCTCATGCATTCGAGCATTTTCCCCGTTGTCCGTTTTTCATTCCGGCGCTTCGTTCTCCTCCGGTGGTCATTTCTAGCTTTCTTTCGTGTGTGGGGATTAAACATTTCCGGATTGGACCGAGACTTGCCAAGCGGCCTTGGTTTACTACCAGTAGACCGCCTGTCAACTTTCGTATCATTTGGACTTCGTTTGATACTCCAACGGTTAACCGAGGGACCGAAAAGGCCTCATGTGTGTTGCAGCCCAACACCCCTCCAATTTGGCCCAAAACCCACCAAACTCTGCTCCATGTCCTAGAGCGTTCGATCACGATCGCGTGGCCGAAAACCGCACCTCATTTGGACTCTCCTAGCTCCACTTATGCCTATAAATACACCCCCTCCGTTTTCGGATCTCCCCTCTCCACGACACCCCAAAATTCCCTCGCGCCGGACGGACATTGTCCGACCTGGCCAGACACACCGCATCCGCCTATCTCCGCCCGCCACATGGCACGCCACCGCCAGCCACAACCGCCGGCCCGCGGAGCCCGTCCCGGGCCCCCGAGGCCCACTCCCTCCGCCGCCTCCTCGCCCACAGGCCGCCGCCGCCTCCCTCGCGTCCGATCGCCGCCTCTGCCGCCCGCCATCAGCTCCGGCCGCGAGCTCACCGGAGCTCCCCGCCGGATCCCCCGCGCCCCCCCTCGCCTTCCCCGCGCCTCGGGAGCGGCGCCCGCCGCCGACCGCCGCTAGGACCGGCCGGCGCCGCCGCACCACGCCCCGGCCTCTCCCTCCAAGCACCACGCCGCCCCGGTCTCACCCTGCTGCTCCCGCCCCCTCCATCGACTCCGGCTAGCTACAGTGCAAACTCCGGCGATCTCCTCGATCCGCGCGCCAGATCAGATCTGGATGACTCCTCGGTTGAACTTTCCTCAAACTAATTTTTTTATGCGATCTTTGACCTGCTGTAACTTTGCATCCGTAGCTCCATTTTGGACATATAGTATATCAAAATGTTCGTCTCGATGAGTACATCATTTCATTCCATTGCATAATTTTCATTTGAGTTCATCTTGATGCCCGAAATGCTGTCAGAAGGAGGCTTCGTGAGTTAATTGTCAGATCTGCTAGTTCATCTTAGACTTTTGTCATTTTTATTGTGTGCATGCTATGCCTGTGAGTCCTTCATATGTTTTGTTAAGGATTTTGTCTTCTTTCCAGAGGTGCAACCCATGCATTTTTAGGAATGTGTGTGGTGACTTGTGCAAGCTTGCAAAGTGAGGCACCCGGTAAATCTGTTTTCAGGGACTTAGTAGTTTTCACTAAGTCTGGGATTATTTAGTTCATGATGCCATATGTTCATGCTGTTTCCTAGTGATCCGTGCCTCTTTTGAGGATGATCAGTAAAGGAGTTTTGTTAATCTTGTTATGATCTATCCATCCATGTCTTTGTTTGCAATTATGGAGCACCCTAGCTTGAGTCAATCGAGCTCTACTTTTGCTTCGTTGTGAATCTGGGCAGATCGTCAACTTGTTTGCGATTTTGCCGATGTTATTGTAGTTGATCCGTGCATGCTATGCCATTGTTCTTGCCATGTCTAGCTTGTTTTTGTGCCTTCTTAATGGATGTATGCTTGCCTTGCCATGACTTGCACCGTAGTGAGTGCATCGAGCTCGTTTACATGCCTTCGTGAGTTATATTTCAGCATGTCTCAGTTTTCACCAAGTCTGAAAACTGATTGTGTTTTAGCTATGTTCGTGTGCCCGTTAGTATATTTTGTGAACCCTTTTGGCCCCAGGTCACTTTGGGTCTTTTGTTAAGCTTGTTGAGTAGCTCCATGCCATGTTCTTACTTGTCTTAATCAGGTCATGTATCATGTTGTTTTGCTGCTCCGAAGAGGGCTTCGTGATCTGAAATTTCAGACAAGTGTTAATTTCACTAAGTCTGGAATCTGTTTTGCATTTGCGTTTTTGCCATGCTTGTTTGAACCTCATAATGGATGAATTGGCCGTGGCTCAGTGCTAGTCTTTTGTTAAGCATCTTGTGTGCATCCCTGCCATGTATTTTGTTGTCATGTTTGGTGGCTGTAGCATGTTCATTTCATTGCATTTAGATGCCTACTTGCTGTAAATCGCAGACCGGTGTCATTTATCGCTTGCCATTTCCAAACCGTAACTCCGATTCCGGCGTTCTTTATATCGTTTTCAAGCGATTTCATCTCATCTTTCCAGTGGACACCTTGGAATTCCAAGTTGAGGCCAGGTTCATGCATTTCCTGTCATATCTTGCATTTTGCATCCCGCATCGCATCCCGCATAGCATATCATCATTGCATCATATTGCTTGATCCTTGCACGTGGTTGATTGTATCCTTGTTGCTTGTTTGTCTTGTTTGGGTAGAGCCGGGAGACGAGTTCGCTACCGAGGAGCCCGTTGAGTTTGCTTGTGAGGATCCAGTCAACTCTGACAACTGTGCAGGCAAGATGATCATACCCTCGAAATCACTACTATCTTTGCTATGCTAGTTTGCTCGCTCTTTGCTATGCCAATGCTACGATGCCTACCTTTTGCTTGTCAGCCTCCCAATTGCCATGTTGAGCCTCTAACCCACCTTGTCCTAGCAAACCGTTGATTGGCTATGTTACCGCTTTGCTCAGCCCCTCTTATAGCATTGCTAGTTGCAGGTGAAGTTTGGAGCCGTTCCTTGTTGGAACATTTCTTTACTTGTTGGGATATAATTATATTGCCATGTTATCTTAATGCATCTATATACTTGGTAAAGGGTGGAAGGCTCGGCCTCTCGCCTAGTGTTTTGTTCCACTCTTACCGCCCTAGTTTCCGTCATATCGGTGTTATGTTCCCGGATTTTGCGTTCCTTACGCGGTTGGGTTATAATGGGAACCCCTTGATAGTTCGCCTTGATTAAAACTTTTCCAGCAATGCCCAACATTGGTTTTACCATTTGCCACCTAGCCTTTTCTTTCCCTTGGGTTCTGCAGACTCAAGGGTCATCTTATTTTAACCCCCCCTCCTCCCGGGCCAGTGCTCCTCTGAGTGTTGGTCCAAACCGTCAGCCGCTGGTGGCTACCAGGGGCAACTCTTGGCTGGCCTACCGGAAGTTTGGACAATCTGAGTGTGCCCTGAGAAAGAGATATGTGCAGCTCCTATCGGGATTTGTCGGCACATTCGGGCGGTGTTGCTGGTCTTGTTTTAACCTGTCGAAGTGTCTTGAGTTACCGAGATACCGAGTCTGATCGGAACGTCTTGGGAGGAGGTCTATTCCTTCGTTGACCGTGAGAGCTTGTCATGGGCTAAGTTGGGACTCCCCTGCAGGGATTGAACTTTCGAAAGCCGTGCGGTTATGGGCAGATGGGAATTTGTTAATGTCCGGTTGTAGATAACTTGAACCTTAACTTAATTAAAATGAATCAACTGAGTGTGTTACCGTGATGGCCTCTTCTCGGCGGAGTCCGGGAAGTGGACACGGTGTTGGAGTAATGTTTGCGCAGGTTGCTCTAGTTTTCTCGCTCGCGCTTTGCCTCCTCTTCTCGCTCTCTTTTGCGAATAAGAAGCCACCATATATGCTAGTCGCTTGCTGCAGCTCCACATATATATTTGCCTTACCCTTCCTATAAGCTTAAATAGTCTTGATCACGAGGGTGCGAGATTGCTGAGTCCCTGTGGCTCACAGATTACTATAACTCCAGATGCAGGTCCAGGTGATTCCGCTCCAGGTGATGAGTACGAGCTCAAGTGGGAGTTCGACGAAGACTCTCAGCGTTACTACGTGTCTTTTCTGATGATCAGTAGTGGTGCCTAGTTGGGGTTTGATTCGGGGCCTTGTCGCATGTTGGGTTCTCTTCTATTTTGGCACCGTAGTCGGGCCATGAGTGTTTTGGATGATGTAATGTTATTTATGTTACTTGATTGACGTGGCGAGTGTAAGCCAACTATGTTCTCCCCTTTATTATTCATATTACATGGGATGTTGTGAAGATTGCCTAACTTGCGACATATGCCTTCAATGCGATTATGTCTCTAAGTGTGCCTCGACACGTGGGAGCTATAGTCGCATCGAGGGTGTTACAACAATTTATATAGTGTGCTGAAATTTACTGTCACTTGTTACTATGGAAAGTAATCCTCTAAGGGGCTTGTTCGGGGTATCTTCACCCCGACCAGTAGAGCAAAGAGTTTCTCCTCAACCTACTGAACCTATTGAAAATGAAATTCCTTATGAGTATCCTTCGAGTATAATAGAAAAACTGCTAGCTAATCCTTTTACAGGAGATGGAACAAAGCATCCTGATGAACACCTAATATATGTGGATGAAGTTTGTGGATTATTTAAGCTTGCAGGTATTTCCGATGATGTTGCTAAGAAGAAGGTCTTCCCTTTATCTTTGAAGGGAGAGCATTGACATGGTATAGGCTATGTGATGATATGGGATGTGGAACTATAGAAGATTGAAATTGGAATTTCATCAAAAGTATTACCCTATGCATCTTGTTCATCGTGATCGCAATTATATATATAATTTTTGGCCTCGCGAAGGAGAAAGCATCGCTCAAGCTTGGGGGAGGCTTAAATCAATGTTATATTCATGCCCCAATCATGAGCTCAAGAGAAACAATTATTCAAAAATTTTATGCTCGGCTTTCTGATAACAATCGCACCATGCTTGATACTTCTTGTGCTGGCTCTTTTATGATGAAGACTATTGAATTCAAATGGGATTTATTGGATAGAATTAAACGCAACTCTGAAGATTGGGACCTCGACAATGGTAAGGAGTCAGGTATGACACCTAAGTTTGATTGTGTTAAATCTTTTATGGATACCGATATTTTCCGTAAGTTTAGCACTAAATATGGACTTGATTCTGAGATAGTAGCTTCTTTCTGTGAATCTTTTGCTACTTATGTTGATCTCCCTAAGGAGAAGTGGTTTAAATATCATCCTCCCATAGAAGTAAAAGTAGCTGCACCTATTAAAGTTGAAGAAAAGACTGTCACTTATAATGATCCTATTGTTCCTACTTGTTATGTTGAGAAACCACCTTTCCCTGTTAGGATAAAGGATCATGCTAAAGCTTCAACTGTGGTTCGTAAAAGCAATATTAAAACATATACACCTCCTGAGCAAGTTAAAGTTGAACCTAATATTGCTATTGTTAAAGAGCTCTTGTCTGATAATATTGATGGGCATGTTATTCAGTTCTGCGGTGAAACTGCTAGAATTGCTAAACCTTGTGCT
>NW_024112123.1:0-76049 GCF_003073215.2 Triticum urartu | reverse complement strand
AACAAACCTGCAACACATACAATTGACTCACCCTAGAACCAAAGTACCTTTTGAAACGACTTACAAAGGATTTTAGGTCAAATATTTTCATGTTTGGTTCGATGGGACAGGCCTTGCCCGTGTGGGTGGAGCGTGTGGGCTAGGCTAGTTTCCAAATTGGAACTGCTATCTCGCCTGAACTTTGGGCTAGGCATTGCTTGGGCAAATTTTAGTGAAATTTGTAGGTTTTGACTTTGCAAGGTCAGTGCAATACCACATAAAGGGAGGGTGGAAAGCGAGCTACCCACACCCATGCCCCAGCCCCCTCCCCGCGTGATTTTGGGCCAGCCCATGCGCGGAGCGGGGCTCCCCTGTTTTTTTGCTTCTTTTTTCTATCATTTTTATTTTAGGTTATTATTGCTTCCTTAAAAATGCTTGGGATTTCAAAAAATGTTCATCATTTTTAAAATTTTAGAAATTTAGAAAATATTCATGAAATTTAGAAAATATTCATTTTTTAAATGTTCCAACCTTTAAAAAGTTCATGCAATTAAAAATATTCAGGAATTCAAAAAAGTTCATGAATTCAAAAAATCTTGACGAATTTAAAAATCATTTGAAATTATGAAAAAAAATCTCGATAAAAAAATTGTTCCTACATTTCAAAAAAAGTTCACAAATTTCAGTCCGTTGATTCAAAAAAATGTTCACAAATTTCAGTCCGTTGATTCAAAAAATGTGCACAAATTAAACAATGTGCCAAAATTCAAAAAAGTTCGGCCTTTCAAAAACAAATTGTGCATTACAAAAGTTGTTCCCTTTTTTTAGAAAAATCATCGGTACATAAAATATTCCTGAATTCAAAAGTTATTCGTGAATTTCATAAAATGTTTCAAATTTTAAAAATGGTTCCAATTTTAAAAATGGTTCCAATTTTAAAATGAAAAAGGAGGCACGTGAATTTTTCTAATATGGGCTGGGCCGGCCCATACCTACCCGCAACACGTTACATAGCTAACCGTCAACGCACACGATAAATAAGTGCCATGCAACAATTTGTCAAAAAATAATTTGTAAAAAAAGATTTTAAAAAGCAATTTGTCAAACAAAAAGAGCCGCGCAACAATACCTCATGGCATACATAGTAATATGCTATCTAAAAGAAGACATAGAAAATATCTAAAAGAAATCCAAAAAAAAGTCTGAACAGTCATCTTTCTTTTTATTCATGAGCACTCATCACTCCTCGGTTTATCTTTCAGGAAAAAGGGAGGAAAGTGCTAGCATGACATGTAACTCAAGATTCTCCACTACCGTCAAGAGATCATCAACCGACGTGCCGGGTCGTGTAGCCAGTCACGCGACATCTTCTAATCCTCCAAGATCACACAGCCATGTTCTCTCCAACATCACAAGCAAGGCATATAAATATATAAACAGAAACGCATGATGGACACGGTCAAAGATAGCATAGGATAGAGTAGACAAACGCATTCACATATATAATAGGCCAAAAAAGCAAGATGATTTGGATTAGGGATAGGGTGATAACGAGGCCGATCGGTCGGTCGATCGACACCTATGGACCACCGGTGGATCTGCCGACGACGTACGCCGTCTCCGGCTTTTTTAGGAGCGAAAAGCGGAAAAGGGCCCTTAATTGGGCTTGGATTTGTCTGCTCTCGTGCCCACTCTATCTATCCTAAGAAAACTTGGCGTATGTGTCGTTTGCATGCCTCAGCGATTTCACTGCCCCAAATCTGAGAACTCGACCCCATGATTTTCCTGAGCGTGGCACGTCTCCGTCACCGTCGATCCGGACTGTTGTCCATCGCCGTACGTAGCATCGCTAGCTAGCTCCTAGCACGTAGCAGTCGCAAGTTGGTGATCGATGATAGTTGATAGATGTAGCGCGCGCCATGTGTGGTAACTGGTAAGAGCAAGAACCGACGAACGAACGGCTGGGAATCTGGCTCGTCAGCCATGTTACCCATCAATGTTTATAAGCTACTCGTACTGTCGTACACAAGGTTAATTTTATTTTTGATAACGAGCTACACAAGGTTAATAATTGATCGGAGTGCTTGTACTTCATTAATTCATACTATCACAGCGGCAGTGCGTACTAACCAAAGACAGCAAGCGTCCGTCTCGTTTCTGGTGGCTTCGGGGCCTACGGTGGCCTGGTGGATCAAGTCCCTTACCAGTAGGAGGACTTCGTTTTTATATGTTTCTTCAAGTTTTGTTAGGGTTTGTGCCATATTAATTTGATAAGATGAGACAGTGATGGCTCCCTGCGTATGGAATAAAGTTATCTTTGCTTAGCCTCTGTCTCGGTGATGCATCCAACATCGTCGGGAAGTGTGTAAATGTGTGTCTCCGACAGATCTGTCCTTGATGAATTTGCTCAGATCTGATCGTAATTCATCTACGTTTGTGTGTCTTCAGGGTGGATCCTTTTGATCTACGCTACTCTTCAACGGCGGTGGTTGCTGTTTTGGTGCGCTGATCCTATGGGACCTTAACACAACGACTTTCCAACTCTTTACTACAACAAGTTTTTCATGGCTCTAGCGACGAAGGGACGATGATGGTGGCACGTCTTCGGCTTGCTTCAGTGTTTGTAATCGTAGTTAAGTAGTCTACAGATCTAGATATAATTTTTATTATTTTTTCTGTTCGTTGTATTATCATGATTGAAGACGAATAGATTTGAAATATTCCAAAAAAAAAGAATTGCACTATCGTATCCACATGACATTCTTACAAATTCATTGATGCAAGGATGGCTCTGGCTATCCAGATGACCCGGTCATTGTCCAGTTAGACTCCTCTAAGGCGTTGGTAATTTTATTTAGTGATGGCTTATCTCGCTCCACGTATGATCAGTTTAGGACATCTTCAATACCGACTCTCAAACCTCCTACAACCGTTTAAATCATAAAAGCCATTCAACACGGGCCTGTATTAGTCCGTGACGCGGTCCGGACGTGTTTTTCTCTCGCAAATCAGAGACAAATGTGGGAGAGGTTTGCGGAAGTCCGGACCGCTCCCAAGTCCGTTTCTGGCCGCGTTGGCCCACAAAAAACCCCTTTCCCGTCCCGCACGTTTTCGGTCAGCGCTGCTCCACAGCATCAGCGTCCGCATTAATGCTCGGCCAGAGCAGACGCGACTGCTCACTGGCGCCGGTATTAAAGTGACGCGCCGGCCTAGAAAGCGTCGCCCGTGCCGCTTCCCGGTGCAGGCGACTGCCGCGCTCTCAAATGACACGATGGCTACCTCTCCATCCGCCTGCCGCCCACATTGATGGCACGCAGTTGCCGAGGCATATTCTCCGGCGCCACCCATCTGTCCCTCTGGCGCCCGCCATTGCTATATAAACCGCTACCCCAGCCATAATCACAACCATCCACCTCCGATCCATCTCCGCACCACTCCCACCATGGATCCCTTCCTCGCCAAAGCTCTCTAGGACGGGTTGACATCGGATCAGAAGAAGGAAATGGCCGCCATTGCCGTCGGCTGGCTGGCCGGCAGGCAGTCGGAGGACGACAACATCCAATGGAGGACGCTGCTGACGACGAACCGACGCAGCCTTCCTCCTTGCCACCATCCTCCATGCCATCCTCGTCGGTGCATTACACCTTGACCATCGGCGAGGCCCGTGCCCATTACATGGACATGGTGTGGGAGGAGCGGGAGGAACAGTTCCGGAAGGCTCAGGCTGACGCCTCCTACAACAACCACCTCCTGCAGGAGCGCGTGCAGGCGGAGGAGCAGCTCGCCGCCAGCCGCTCCGCACATGAGATCTGCCTCGCTCTGGCGGTACCGCCAGAAGGTGGCGGAGGTGGCGGCCGCCTACAAGGAGAGCGACGACGCGGGCGAGGCGGTGTTCGGTGACCGATGGCGAGGAGGAGGACATCACCAAGTCTGCGCCCCGCCACCGCGACCATGAAGCCGACACATCCGCGGGCGTCGCCGGCAGCGAGGAAGAGTAGTGCACGGTAGGCCGCCGCCGCTCGTCTAGCGGGAAGGCCACCGCTCCTTCCCTCCCGTCGACGCCAAGCTTGGTGGCAATGTGGAGGCGGACAACTTCACTTCCCAGGCCTCCGGCGGCGGAGGTTACGGAGGCGGACCTAGAGAACGCCGAGGGAAAGTGGAGACGGTGAAGTTTCAGTTCTCAGGGCTGATGGTCGGACACGAGGAACGGGCACCGGCGACCATTTAGATTAGGTATTAATTATATCTTTAGCGCCGGACTATCACCCCTTGATGTAAATGATGAAATCCGGACGTGTTTATATGAAATCCGTTATGTTTATATGAAATCCAGCCTTGTTTGCACAAATTCATCCGGTTTGTTAAAAAAGAGCTTGAAATATATGCTGCTAAACTTGGATGGCGACCGCCCACATCCATATCCGCGGACTGATCTCCTCTGCCCATGGATGGATACAGAAGAAATTTTTTTGGTTGCCATTGAAGATACCCTTACAACGGAGATATATCGTTGATAGAAGACAGGTGCTTAATTTCTCAGAAACTTACTAGAGATTAAAATAGGGTAGTAGATCATCTCGCATTATACAATCGTGCTGATTATAGCATTGCGGCATGACTACAGAGAGTATCACCTTGTATTGATGCACTTTTGCCTTCTCGTCTGTAAGCCTATAATTATGAAATAAAATTCTTTTACCCCCACAAAAATCATGTCAAACCAGCAAGCTTCTGTCCATACAAAATTGAGTAAGTGCACAGTTAATTAGGTGGGCATTGAATGAGAGATGGCGTCACGTACTAGCCTCACATGCATGTGAGCCGTGAGATCCATCTTGCATGTTTTTTCTTTTTGCATTGTTTTAACGCTTGGATAACTTCGCATGCTACAGGGAGGACGAAAAGATCAGAATTATTATTTGCCACCAAGGATTCTCCTTTCCTGTCATGGCTGTTCGTTTTTCTTGCTTTTGCTGTAGGTAGTTGCTATAAAAGTCATTTGGTTTCTCACAAATGAAACCGAAGATGGTGCTCTCTCTGTCGAAAACAAAAATAAATAAATTCAGGAGAGATATAGATTTTTTTTAATATAGTACAAAGGCGGATGCTCACATACATAAACATATACTTAATCCTAAGCCGACACAACATCTTGATACTGACGAAGTCACCACTACGCTTTCGTAGTCGATGGAGTCACGGAAACATATTTTGAATGCACAGTGCCGAAGGGCTTGAAATAAATCTATAAAATACGACCATCAATGCCAAGTTTGGAACCAAAACCTGGTGGGTTGTTCCATCATAAAGAACCTAACCATCTGTTGATTTCTGATAAATGAAACCGAAGAGGGAGCTATCTTCATCGGGAAAAAAAATGTCAGGAGGGACATCGAATTAAGTAGTAGTAGTAGTATATAAGTAACTGTTTATTTTCCTTATCATACGATTCATTATCTTCCTTCGGTAAGATATAGACAATCATATTGCACATTGCAATACTTGTCTGTAAGAGCATCTCCAGCCGCGCCTTCAATAGGCCCCTTTAAGCCACTTTTTCGGCGCCGGCGCCAAAAAAACGCTCTAGTCGTGCCCCCAGGACGACGAAAAGCGCCGGTTCGGTACTTTTTTCTGCCCAGCGCGAGCAGGCCGAACCCGGCGCACTGGGGGGCGATCGGGGGCTCCGACGCAAGGGAAAAGCGCGGCTGGCCCACACCCTCAGGTGAAAAGTCAAGATTTTCTTCCGCGACTCGCCTTCCACCCCCCGCGCCCTCGGCTGCCACTAGCTATATCCCGGCGACGCCCGCCGCTCTTCACCGCTAGATAGCCATTCCCCGCCGGAAAATTAGCAGAGGTTCGTCGCGACAGCCCCTCCAACAGCAGCTGGGCGTTTCCGGCCGCCGTTTCCGGCCGCAGAGGGGCAGTTTAGCGGCGGGTGCACGCCCACCGGGCGTAAGGTGTTCGGCGATTTGCCTGCCTCGACGATGGACTCGGATGACGAGGAAGCGCTCGCCGCGCTGCTGGAGGAGGAAGCCGAGGCCGACGTCCAGGAAGAAGAGCATCTGATGGTGCTCGCCGCCCTCACCCAGCTGCTGGCGAGCAATGAAAAGCCGCGGCGAGGTGGCTCGGCGCCGGGGCGGGTGAAAGCAAAAAACCGGCATCATCTCGAAGGCTACTGCATGCTCTACTCCGACTACTTCGCCGATGCTCCACTTCACGGCGACAAAACATTTCGGCGCCGTTATCGAATGAGCCGAAAGCTCTTCCTCGGAATTGTGAATTCCATCCAGGAGTTCGACAACTACTTCAAGTGCAAGATGGATTGCACCGGCAAACTTGGATTCACCTCGATCCAGAAGTGCACGACAGCGATGAGGATGCTTGCATACAGAGCTCCCGGTGATTCACTTGACGACTATGGGCGCATGGCCGAGTCCACCAGCATAGAGTGCTTCTACAAGTTCTGTCGGGCAATGGTGGCAGTGTTTGGACCGCAATACTTGAGAACACCCAATGCGGAAGACACTGCTCGGATCCTAGCACAAAATGCAGCAAGAGGATTTCCTGGGATGCTTGGAAGCATCGACTACATGCATTGGAAATGCAAGAATTGCCCATTTGCTTGGCAGGGGATGTACAAAGGCGCCAAAGGCGGTTGCAGTGTGGTACTTGAGGCGGTGGCCACACAGGACCTCTGGATTTGGCACTCCTTTGGTATGGCAGGAACTCACAATGACATCAATGTGCTGCAGTACTCTCCTGTCTTTGCCAAGCTTGTTGAAGGTCATTCTCCTCCGGTGAACTTCGAGATCAATGGGCGGCACTACAACAAGGGGTACTATCTAGCTGATGGCATCTATCCGAGATGGTCGACATTTGTGAAGACGACCTCAAACCCTGTGCCAGGAGGCAAGAACGCCCGGTTTGCGAAGATTCAGGAGGCTTGCGGGAAGGATGTCAAGCGAGCATTTGGTTTGCTCCAATCTCGATTTGCTGTTGTCCAGTCCCCCGCTCAGACCTGGTCGAAAGACCAAATGTGGGAGATTATGACTTGCTGTGTCATCTTGCACAACATGATCATCGAGAGCGAGCAAGAAGACCCAGTGTTTGACACTGAACCATACTACAGGCAGGGTCCTCTAGCCGAAGTTGATCACCAGCTCCCGACAACCTGGACTGCCTATCTTAGTATGCGTCAGGAGATCCGAGACCCACAGGTGCATCATCAACTGCAGCAAGATCTGATTGAGCACGTATGGAGGCTCAAGGGGGACGCCGGACGCGACGTGTGATGAAATATGAGTTTTATTTGTTGAACTATATAATTTGTATTGAACTATTCGTTGTTGTACTATTTTGTTGAAATATTTGATTTTTTGTGATGAAATATGTTATAAGAAAAAAAATTACATTGATAATTGAACGCCGAGCTACGGCGAACCATGCCGAATATGGACCTATTCTTGCCCATATGGACCCTTTATTCGCCAAAATTGGGCTGAAAAGTGAGCCAATTTCGGCGCCTGGGGGCGACGACTGGGTGCAAAACCGCCCCCAGCGCCGATTGTGTCGCCGGCTCGCCCCCAGAGGGCGATTTTTATGCGTCCTAGGTGGACCAACGGCTGGAGATGCTCTAACATGATCAAGAACCAAACAAATAGGAACAATGTGATGTGAAATTACTTCTCATTCTCATAAATATTTACTAGCACTTCCTCCGTTTTTATTTACTACACATATCAGTTTTGACTGAAGTCAAACTATATAAAGTTTGACTAAGTTTGTAGAAAACAATATGAACATATACAATAACAAATTTATATGAATGTGAAAATATATGCAATGATGAATCTAATAATATATATTTGATGGCGGACATGTTAATACATCTTTCTACAAACTTGTCGAATGTATATAAAGTTTGACTTTAGATAAACCTAATATGAGGAGTAAATAAAATCAGAAGGAGTACCTCACATGAAGCCAACACTACATAGGGACAGGGATGGTGGTTTCGTGCGGACCAAGTTAGGTGCAAAAGGATTCTCACTGGGCCCACGCGCCTCAACCTTTTACTGTTGTCCCTTCCAAGGCCACAGTCGAGTTGGGCGAGCCCCAGCTACTAGTTGTTGATCTCTGATTCGAATAAACCTACTAGTTGTTGATGATATCTTCATTCAGATATTACTATACTACTCTTAGTAGTACTAGATCACTAGATGGATGCAGATGCTCCTTGACTAGCATATAATTGTACAAATCAAACTAAACTAACAGCCGACAGAGGTAGGTTTAATTTTGGGGGCGCTTTAAAAGCTTGGGCCCGGCTACCCGCGGATAAATTGCTAGAGAATTAGTGGGATTAACTGACTTCCACTGCTTTATGGGACAGTTTCTGGAACTAATTTTGCAGGTTCGGTGTATGTGGCTAGCTAGAACATGCGCTGATAACTGACCCGAAAGTACAAAGCGTATCAAACATAACAAAAATCACATCAAGATTTCAAAACCATCGAACGACCACTACTGCCGCCAGAACGAGCCGCTGACGCGCCCCTGTCGCTACTGCTCTACCGGAGCCGGCTTCACCTTGTCGATGACAGCCGAAAAATTTTCGTACACGTGTCCCTAAGGACCAACGCCCTGGAGACACAGCCGTCGCCGTTGAACCCTTGCATATATAGATCTGAAGCACCTGACATCAAATCTCGTCACATGAGAGAATCCTAACCTTACTGCCCCAAAGAGACGGTAGGAATCTACGTTGGAACTCCATCGACTACGTCCAGATGAACGAACCCAAGGAGGATTAGAGCCCAGAAGAAAAACTCGAAGAAGAAGCGCCACCATCTGTCCGAGTGCCCCACCTGCGAGGACTAAACAAAATCTTAACCTAATCTACTAACCAGAGCGAAGGCATCTGGATTCTCATCCTTGCCACCGGCCACCAGAGCGGCAGGCAGAGGGGAGGCGAATCCACGGGCTAGTTGGTGAAGTCTGAAGGAAGAGTTTGTCGTAGCCGCCTTGGGTTAAGGGGGAAACAAGAGGAAATTGTTTTTATCTGATAGTTCTCCATGCTAAACTACCACTTGGATCAAATATATTTACTACTTAATTCTTTTTGAATTTGAAATTTGTTTAATATTTTTCAACAAAGAAATTTGAAAAATAGCGAGATTTTCAGAAACTCGGGTTTTTCGGTCCCTCACAGAAAAAAAATAGAATCAAGTAAACAAACCTTGGCTTAGATACGAGCAGCCGTCGTTGCCAAAGTATAAAATTTAATATTTCCTTTTTATAGACATGACCAAATAAATGGTCTTCCCTGCAAAACTCGTGGACGGTGTAATGCGTGTTTTATTTAATAAAGCTAGTCATTATAACCTTTCCACAAAAAAGAAGTAAATAGTGCAGTGGTTAGCTCATGTGCGTCCATGTGCGAGGTTGGGAAATCGAGCCCGTCAAGCACATTTTTCTTTTTTTCATCCCACCCGATTCCCATGCGCAAGGGCTTTTTCTGAAAAAAAAAGGACGAGGATGTTTTCTGTAAAAATATGTTACGTCAAGCAGCACCATTGGCTGATAGTGGGGCCATACACACGTGACATGGCAGATATGTCCACATACGCATTTTCTGACCGTATATGTATTACGAAGTAAATGTCAAGTTAGGTGACCGCAAATTTATATTTTCATCAAAGTTTAAACACTAAACCAAACATCGAGAGCAATCTACTACCTCCATTTCAGTTTACAAGTCCTACGCATATACCTAGATTGCCAATTTTATCACCTTCATATAAACTATATAACACAAAAATTATACGGTTTGAAAATAGAACATCTTAAGTTTATATTGGTATATTTTTTGTAATATATGACTTGTATTAGGTTGGTCAAATTGACGACCTAGAAGCACACGTACGCCTTATAAACTGAGAGAGAGGTACTCCCTTCGTTTTTATTTACTCTGCATATTAGAATTGACTAAAGTCAAGCTTCATAAAGTTTGACCAAGTTTATAGAAAACAATATAGACATTTATCATAATAAATCTATACGATGTGAAAGTACATTTAATAATAAATCTAATGTTGTTGATTTGTTATTGTATATCTTAATATTTTTGTATATAAACTTGGTCAAAGTTTGTAAAGCTTGACTTTGACCAAAGCTAATATACAAACTAACTAAAAACGGAGGGAGTAGTATATATGACTCTACTTCATTGCTGGGTGCTAACTTTCTCCGGCATGGATATTTACCCAGGTGGTCCGGGGTCCGGGGATACCAACGGCTGGCTTGCACCGATGATTGGTGCAATCCCATTGGTTGTTACATGAGATTTTACCATGCCATCCAGTAATTTTCGGTAATTCGTTGAGTAAGTACCGGTACTTGCGCGCGCTCTCTCTGTCAGCGGTCACCAGCGTCAAGTCGTCTGTCACCCACCCACCAAGACGTTACCGACGGAGACCGAGACCGTGAGAAAGTTCCAAAAATCCGTTCCTTATCGACGCGTCTGCTCCGCTCCGCTCCGCACCAAAAATGATGCGCGACCCCAGTCCTACTCTCCCCAGTTGTTACTCCTAGTCCTAGCCCAGCCAGCCGCACCACCGTCCAGGGCCCGGCCGCACGCTACAACTAGAACCAACCCAAGCCCCGGTGCAGTGCACACCCAGTGTAGCTCGTCTCTCTCTCTCTCGCAGCGACAGCCCGGAAGCTAGCTAGCTTTGATCGCCGCCGGATCGGAGTGCTCGTGGTGTCGTCGGGGGCCATGGCCGGCGCCGCGGGCGACGGGCCGGAGGGGGTGGGCGGAGGCGGGGACTGGCCGCCGTTCGCCGGCGACGCCTTCGGGGATTACTCGTCGTCGGTGTTCGCGGAGCTCGGCGGATGGTCTGATGGCCTCGGCGCGGGCGCCGGGGACCTGCCGCCGCTGGATCTGCCGGCGGCGAGCGCGTCCGCGCAGGTCCAGCTGGCGCCGTCGGACGAGATCATGCCGGCCGCGTCAGGCGAGCCCGCCGGCGCCACGTCCTCCTGCTCCAGCGGCGACGGCGGCGCCGCAGCCACCGCGGAGAACGCCGACAAGCCGCAGTGCGCCGCCGACGCAGCGTGAGTCTAGCGGCCCGTCCACCTCTCATCTTTGCTTGCGACATGGTTACGCGGATCGCGCGTCCGCGAGGGGCAATTCCGGCAGCGCGGGCGGGCCGCGACGTGTCCACGCGGATCCGCCGTGATTCGCGTGCGTACTACGTAGTAGATCGTTCCCGGTCTCACTCTCACGCGGTTTCTCTTTTATTTTTTCTTCTCTCTCTCTCTCCACACTCTCTACTCTACAGCGGCCGCTTGGTTCCTTGTTTATTCTTCTGTCCCCTTTCCTCACGTATTGGTACGCAATCCGTATACGCGTACGCATGTATTACTGCGCGTGCGTACTATACATCATCACTTCTAGATCTGATCGTTTGATCATACTACTACATGTTAATTTCGAAATATACATGTTGAGCAAAGCATGCTAGCTAGCCAGTAATTCCGGTATTTCTTTACGGAGAGAGTACTAGCTAACCATCTTGAAGAATTCTGCCTAAAAAATCAAGCGTTGATATGTATGTGTGCGCGCAGGAGCATGAAGCCGACGACGGCGGGGAAGAAGGGGCAGAAGCGGGCGCGGCAGCAGCGGTTCGCCTTCGTGACCAAGAGCGAAGTTGATCACCTCGAGGATGGGTACAGATGGAGGAAGTATGGGCAGAAAGCCGTCAAGAACAGCCCTTTCCCAAGGTACATGATCCACATCTATCCATCACTTCACTTGTGTTGCTTATAGTGTTCTAATAGTATTTGTTATTTGCACACATGGGCAAGGGTAAAGCTTTTGGTTTCTTATTTCGGCGCACTTCCTTTTTCTCTCAAAGAAAACCACAAGCATTTTCTAAGAGAAAATCATGCGCAAGCAATTTATAACGATCGACCTTGACTGATCATGGAATTGCTGTTTGATCAGATGCGGTTGGCGATTAATTTGGACTTTTTTGTCTCTGATCAGTTATTCCATATAGACAGTATATATAAGATTTTCAGTTAATTACCGTACTGGAAAGAGGTCTGATTGCCCAACCCATGTAGCAGCTATGGAATGTTTTTTTTCCCAACTGAGCTTTACCCCATGTAGCTCTAGAATCCGCAGGGCAAAGAGCTTACCCAATGTAGCTACAGAATCTGAAGAGTAGATACGGGTGACTAATGAGGAGTGAGGATATTTGAGATGAGGCATAGGAAGCATGCAATCTTCTTGTGGTGGTTCATTTCCATCTTTTCTCTTCTCACCGAGCTGGCTTTCGATCTTGAGCAGGAGCTACTACCGGTGCACCAACAGCAAGTGCACCGTGAAGAAGCGGGTGGAGCGGTCGTCGGAGGACCCCTCCGTGGTGATCACCACCTACGAGGGCCAGCACTGCCACCACCAGACCTCCTTCCAGCGCGGTGGCATGCACTTCCACGGCGGCGCCACCGTCGCGCTCGCGGAGCAGATGTCGTTCGTGTCAACTCAGCAGCTGTACAACCTGCCGCCCCTGCGCCGACAACAGATGAATCCTGCATCGTCGGAATCCGCCGTTAGCTCCGTGCCGCCGTCTTTGCAGCAGCTCAACGGCGGCGACGAACTGCGAAGGTCGACTAGCTATAGCCCCATGGCCTCCGCGACGCAGACACCGTCCTCGTTGGTGCCTCCAGATGTTTCGTTTGACATGGGACTGCTTGGCGACATCGTGCCTCCAGGAGTAAGAAATGGATGACGACCTATAATGGTAATTATTAAGAGTTTACAAGCTTTGTAAATAGTTGGATCATCCAAACATATTTCCTCCATCTACAGACTAAAGTTTATAGCAATTTCAATTCTCTTAAAATCTTGCACTTTGAGCACTGCAATTTTAGGCCAAATAATTAGTACACAATTTTAGAAGACTGAGATTTAAGAAAAATCCAGGAAGCTGATAATGGATCCTCCGAAATAACTTTGAAAAATGTGCAACCTTGTGAGATAGTTTATGTATATAAGCACATGTTTTAATTTATTTTTTCCATGGTGGAGGCTTTAAAATATTTATCGTCACATACTTCAGTTGAGTTAACACATGAATGATTAGTTGGCTATTTCCCTCAATTCTTTTTTGACTTCCTGATATGCTAATTGTTTGCCCAGATTTTGCTAGTCACTTCATCTTCTATTGCACAAAATTTACAGTGATGTTTCACACTGAAAACCAAATATTCCCATCCAACAACTAAATTGTGCAATAGGGCTTTGGTTACGTGTTATGTATGGATATATACTAGTAGTTGGTTGGATATAGAATTATACATTTGTGTAGTAGGGCTTTAATTCCTTGCGGTTGCATATATCACGACTTCACGAGTACTACTGTACTCCAGTATCTAGCTAGCTAGCTGGGACCAGCTATGTACATATTGTCAGATCAATATGGCATGCCATGTATTTATGGATGATACGTATATATGCATACAGCTGCAACCAATTTACACGGAGATCTTCAATATGTATAGTACATGTGAATTAATTGATTGGACAACAAGTTCGTATAATATATAGTGTACTACATAAATACATGCATGTACTATCCATTCCATGCACTAGGTAGTATATAGTTGTTGTACCGTGTACTAAAGCACAACATATCCTGTCCCAAGTTTTCACCAATGTTTTTCTGGTGTTTAATTACACCCTTTTTATAGATCTGTTTGTTCTCTCTTTCTCTCTCTCTCTCTCTCTCCCTCTCTCTCTCTCTCTCTCTTATCTCAGACATGCATATCATGCACATGTATGCATGTTTCTATGGTGTAATTAACCTACTCTGATTTCATTTTTACTTCCGTTTATGCAGAATTATCTCCCTACTGTCTATATCTGAACTCTGAAGTCATGACATGTCTCAGATCAGGGAAGGCAGATAACCAAGCAGCTACCCATAGCTAGGGTTTCCAGCTGATTGACCGATACTCTCCTGCAGAGTCCCTTGAGACCGAGCTGGATCTTCAGCCTATTACAGGCTGAGGCCGGTATTGATCAAAGACATGCATGGAGTACAACGCTTTCTCCTGATGATAGGATTTGCTATTGATTTTGCACTGCGCCTCATTATTGGACAGGCCCGTGCAATTCTCGATCTCATGGCAAAAATTTATGCCCAACTAATTAACTTCAGCCTATCTGTTTGATCTACTTGACCCTTGGCATGTACTGTAGCAATTTGATAGTGGTAGTATTGTATTAACCTAAACTTTTATGACTTTCTAGCTAGCTAGCAGCCTAGCAGGGTTAATTTGTTGTGGATGTATATATATGTTTGAGATTCTGCATATGCAGAGTATCGGGGTGATCATACAGCTAGCTCATTCGACTCTTTGTTTTTTATTACTCCAATCAACTTCGAATCTGATTTCTTTTACTGGGTCACAACATTCTAGATAAAATTTGGTAGCACTAGTATAGAACTATAGATAACTAGTATATAACTATAATACCTTAATCGTGCAAGGGCAAAAGCACTAATTTTACACAGGTATCGGGCCAGTCACTATGGAAGTGTTGCTTATGCGCACGGCCCAGCAAAACACGGTGGGCTGCGGTCCGTGTGTGATATGCCTTCATCGCACGGCTGGTCGTGGCCCGTGTGCGATGCTAACAGGTTTGACCCACTTGCCGGGGTAATTACCTACCCCTCCCCACACGGGCGCATCTTTGCTTGACACCTTACTGGACACCAACCATTCTAGATTGTTCACAGTGCACCGCCCTATCCACCAATATGCTTCATGCCAAACTCGTGCAGTGCACAGTCGAAAACTTCCGCAGAGATTGCATCTCCATCCGCCATCGCCGCAATTCATGAAATCGAGGTACTTCATTCTTGCAGATAAGGAATGCGCTGGGATCGCCTCACCCTTCCTTTTGTCCAATATCTATCTCTATCTCTATCTCTATCTCTATCTATCTATCTATCTATCTATCTATCTATCTACATTGCCATCCAGAGCGAGTCCTCGCCGTCGCCTCCATTGAAAGTGGTCGGGGGATAGTCATTTGAATCGATGAATTGATCTTCGTCTTCCCCTCTCTATCCATTGGCGCCGCCATCATCCAATTCCTCTTTGTTAGCATCTATTAACACCCTCCCGTCCCCACCTTTCTATATATGATAAATGGTAGTCTTTACAAATGGGGTGGGTTTGTGCCAAATTCGCTCACATGCCGAAATGGGCTTGGGTGATGTCGCCAGCTGTCCATGTGCAATAACTGAAAAGAATAGTGACATTCCTTTCCGACGGAGCAGATCGATATCCATGATTAAAATAGGTTCTTGGGATTTGACATGAGGACTTTTTCAATTAATTGCAATGTGATGTGAGCATAATAAAATATCAAAATATTTTTACTAATTCCGATTCGCTTTTCACTTTTTAATATTGAAATTGCCTTTTTTACCCCCAAAGTCAACGTACTCCTATTATTTTTGGGGTGGTACTCCATCTTATTTGTGTTGGAGCAAATCGATACCATTCAATATCATCCATCGAATTGACAAAAACAGTAGGCCCATATTCACTCCTTGGCACCATAAAAGAGCCCTATATGTAATACTCCATCCGTTCCACAATGTAGTGCGTATAGATTTTTCTGGAAAGTCAAACTTTGCAAACTTTAATCAAGTTTATAAATAAAACTATTTATCTCTACGATACCAAATATGTACAATATGGAGGTACGTCTTGCGATGTAACTAATGGTATGTATTTGGTATTCTAGATATATATGTTTTCACCACAAACTTGATCAAAATTTGTAAAGTTTGAATTTTGAGAGAAATCTATATGCACTACATTGTGGAACAGGGAGTAATGTGTGCTCTTAAATTGCTTTATATCATGTGTGCATCTAGTACAAGGAATTAGGAATGTACTGTGCTCCCTTTAGAAAAATGCTGCTAGCTTGCTGTAAAGCTGATGCCTGCACCACCTGCTTTCTAGTGTGCGGCTATCAACTTTTGGTTAAATTTGGGGTGGATGGAATGTTCCCTTCGGTTCGACCATAACCATATGCCTCTACATTCGATCGTTTTCAGTGTTCACATGCAGAGAGCAATGTGCACTGTGCAGGCCAGAGCCAGATCCCTTTTAATGGCGACCTGACCTACGAAGGGTTGATGTGCATGCATCTCCAATGCTCGTGCCTGTCAGGCTCAGTTAGTTGGGAAGGACCGAACGAGGCATTTAGCCTTTCCCTGCGCTTTGTTCCTGTCTAGCGTGTGTGAAAATGAACAAATCTAGCATTTTTTTTCTAAAACTTTAGCATAAAATGAGTGGCATAAAAAACAAAATGACCTATTTACACGACGCCCGGGGAGTCATGCTAGATGGGGCTACCTCTACTGAGGGCGTCGTGCTATCTAGCATGGTGCCCTGACTTTGCGTCATGCAAATGGATTTATTTTGTGATGTTTTTTGGATCCGGTTCATTTTGTGCTAAAGTTTCAAAAAAGGTTCAGATTTGTTCACTTTCATGTCTAGTGTCACTATCATTTCTTATTAGTCTACATTTTATTGGAAGCAACTGATTATTTTATTTAGCTTCTTTTTTATGAGAACGTCATCAGGGCTTGCTTTATGATCAACACAAAACAGTTACAGAACATAGATGCAAGAATAAAAGAGGGAGAATCATCTACCCAATTACATGAAATATGATTCTCATAACATTATCAGCTATCTCATGTTCTGTGCCATTGGAAAACAATGTTGCCCCTCTCGGTCCACCGTTTAGTCATTCCCCCCAAAGATCTCAATAACTTCAAAGCAGTTGGATTAAGCAATAATTTGATGATACCAGGGACACCATCGGAGAAAGTCCCTCTTTTATTACAAGTGCCTACATGGCAGAAGCTTTCGATGCATAAGGAACAAAAAGAGCAAGATGCGACCACTAAATTTCCATGATTATCTCGGATCACGGCACCAGTCGATCCAAGTCCTTCATCTATGTGAAAAGATGCATCAACATTGAGTTTCAGCAGATCAACCCTCGGTTTACACCATTTGACATTCTCCATGTGTTAGCTCTCGGAGCAGTCTTTGCAAAGTCAGTGCACATAGCTCATATAAATAGTTTCCAGTTTCCTACTGGAGGGGGTACCATCTTAATCTTTGACCATTCGTCTAATCCACAATAGGTACCATCTTCATGTGTGACCATTCATCTAATCCACAAAAGGTACCATCTTCATGTGTGACCATTCGTCTAATCCACAAAAGGTACCATCTTCATGTGTGACCATTCATCTAATCCACAGAAGGTACCATATAGAAACAACAATAACTTCCGATAATCTCACTAGTGACAAACTTGGATAATAACCAGAGGCCGAGTCACTTAGGGCCTCCAAAATAGCTTACCCCGATCTATCGAACCCGAGGCAGTAGCATTGAGTGGTTCAAGTTCGAGGAGTTAGTTCCCGTGTCAGACCGCAACCGCAGAACAAATGTGTATATAAAATCATATGAAACAATCAGCATCGAACACTGACCGTCATTATCGATTTCCTCGTTAACTAGGATGGGTTTCACCGGAACTGCATGATGCAATGCTCTCCATACGAAAATCTTGATACCCCCGGCCGACCCCTCGTGTTGTATGTAGCTGTATATTTCTATTTTTGAAACTGGCCCTTTTTGTTTTCAATAAATCTACATTTTGATCGTTAGCAACCTGGCTAGCGAATGCCTCATGCGGAAGCGAGATTTACGAAAAACCAAGGGGTAATAAATAGAAAATTCTAATTGGCCTAATCGCGGACCTTGTTAGTGATTTTTTAGCTTAGTCCCTTTTAGCAAAAAAAAAGCGTGCGATTATGATTGATTCATAGTGATTTGGACTGTTTTGTACTACCCGGTTAGCAAGTTTTCCCACCGGTTTATCGCTTTTTGCAAGTTTGTGTGCTCAAAATATTTTGAAAAAATTACCCGCCAAAAAAAAGTATTTCACATTGTAAGTTTGTGTAGTAGAAATATTTTCGCCGCACAAGTTGGTGTACGCCCGATATAAAATCATAGTATGGAACAATCGGGAGCAACTACAATACAAAACAGGCTTAGGTAAGAAAAATAGAAAAATCATCCTGGACCGCCGGATCGAACATGTATGGTACAGATTCTAGTGGAGACATCCCAGGCCACATAATGGACATTTTATGGAAACCCCCCCTGCTAATATGTATATGTAAAACATGACTTTTATAGCAATCACCTCAGCCTTCTCATATTCAGTCGTTTCGTCCTCTGTAAATAACACTAGCTTTCAAATCCTCTCAACGTTGATGATACTTAAGTACAGTACAATAGTGGCTTCTACTAGATCACTGATTACCCAAAAAAATTGAACATTTTGGCCTGTAATTTTTTTTGTCAACATCTATCACAATATTTGTATACACTTGAAATTTAAGCCATCTCATTCAGGCATATATTCAATTGGACCATCCCAGGCACAAATCGTTGAGCAAGAACCAGAGTAGTAGCTTCCCTCTCGCTCTCTCTCTCTCTCAAAAAAAAGCTGGTAGTAGCTCAGATTTCAGCAAACTTACCTGCAGACCGAGCCCCAACTCATAAGATGTTTTTGTGACTGACTGTAAAAAAAACTACCCAATGCAAAATCGGCAACCAAATGAACAAAACTGAGGCAAGTAGACACATGCCTCATCCAAGCTAAAAAAACATGCATCATCCAAAGCTCCTATATGCAGGAACACAATACTTCTTTCCAACATCAAAAACTTTGCAGGAAGCGAAGCAACCAAGATCCGGCATTAATCTACACTTATTATAAGAAGAATTAAGCAAAAAGCAAAGACAAAGGCGAAATAAAAGCATCAGAATGGTCACACATGACAATAAAAACAAGTCGGCATACAAAATCATGTTGCAGAAGGTTACCAACTACCATATGCAGAATTACATTATTCTCATTTCATTTCTCCGGAAGCGAAACAGCAAGGGCTGGTCCATGATCTACAAGTCTTATACAAAGTCAAAGTGCAAAGCAGAGTGGAAAGACCACTCAATTACAGGGGGTTTGGCATCAAGCAAGACTTGCTCTCTCCTCGTAATTTGGCTGCTTTGCCCTTGCACATGAGCATTCCCAGTGATTTGCTATCGTGAATGCACATAACAGAAAAGTTCCTGATTTATGTGCTGGTGCTGGTGCTTCTTGTTCATCAAGCTTTATGTGCTGGAAAGATGACACCAAACAAATATGAATTAGTTCGAGCACAAGACCGTGTGAGTGTCACTCATCCATACTTCAATATTTTGCTCCTGAGATAATCTAATGAGTATGCATTAACAATACCATTTCACTAGCGGGAATCGAGGAAGAGAACTGTATGCTGCATATAGTCATTTGTACACTTTACTTAATTTCATCACTAAACTTGCAATAACAATTTGATCAGGTATAATTTCTGCCATAGGGGGAGATGAAATTTCTTAGAGCGTTCTCTCGAATATGTGAATGGAAAGCTCATTCCAATGCAATATAACCATGCTAAATCATTTGGATATTGTTACTATCTAGAACAAACATGATAATTTTTGCCTGGGCAATTCATTTCTGCAAGGGGCAAACTAACCTAAAATTTGTACTAGACAAACTCGCTCAGCCACTTGATCAGGATGCCTGATACGCTAGTAGACATGTCTCCTTCATACTTGAAACTCCTAAGTAGCATCGATCTCTTAGTAGCACATTACACATATAGCCGACATGACAGTCAAAAAAGTCAAATGAACAACTAGCAAAGCTGCATTTAGTTTACAATCGGAGTGTTATACTTATTACAACCGAATGAGGAAGAGTAAAGAGCTAACACAATTGTTTCACAACAGCAAAACTAGCATGATGTTTTGTTTCAGTAACATTACTGGACAAATAGATACTCCATCCGTAAAGAAATATAAGAGCATTTAGACCACTAGAGAAGTAATCTACATGCTCTTATATTTCTTTACAGAGGAAGTAGTAAACTCTAAAAAAACAGTGAAGTGCTACATATTGCAAGTGTAAATTTCAGTCTTGTGCTGACAAGCACTTGACTTTCAAGTACTTTAATAGGTAGATGAGATTAGTTTGTTCTCATGTACAATTCTAGCAAGTTAATAAAGTTTCACAATACCGAATTGTTTGAAAATCTAGTCCAAGCAAACTATAGCAAGCTGACTGGGAATAAGAAAAAACACCCACAGATCCAATTGGAAGATACTTACCCATTGAATGATCTTCTATGCCCAAAAATGACACTCCATTCTATTATTTTTCATGCTCTTTTGATCTACATTCCATCACATGTACCAGGGGTCTCCAGAGATCCTGAAAAAAAATGTGTGATTTTTCCTATTAGAAAAACTAGAATGGTTAGTAATGACTTGTGCACCAATTTCATACTACTATAATGGATACCTTGTTTAACAAAAGTTGGGCAGTAGAGCTCAAGATTCTTATATGATGGAACAAGAATGGCTGATTGTATTATTTTCCCAATTTCATCTAAATTGACAGAACCAATCTAGAGCATGGCAAACCTGCATTCTTGAAGACTCGAGGTTTCTTCTCTGCCACCAGCAGATGTCGGAGCTAGGAACGCAGGGGGAGGGGGAGCCACCTGTGGAGAATGGCTGGATGGGGTAAGACAAATAGTAGATCAAGGAGCCACCTGTGGAGAATGGGTGGATCGAAGTCGTCCTCTAGACGTTGGAGAAGGGTACCTGGAAATTTGCTCGGCCTACGTCACAGCGGAGCACAGGAGAGGTCCTCTCGGGCACCCCGGCCGCCGGCGACGAGACTGTGACGCCCGGATAATTAAGCTAGAGTAATTCTCTGCTAATGATGCCACGTCACTTCGATTACTATCGCTAATCTCATGTTAGTTCGAAACCAATTCAAATTCAAATTTAATTAAAGGCAAATAGTAAAATTTTCAAATATCAAAACTAAAATGTTCGGATTGTGTCAAATAAATCGTAAGTAATTATGGTGGAGAAACCAAACTTTGATAAAATCTTTAAAGGCTCTAAAACAATTAAAACAGTAGTGAAAACAATTAAACAAATGCCTATTGAATTTATAAAATGCTAAAACTATTTTATTATGGGTTATGAATTAATCTCACAGTAGTTTGTTGATAAATACAAATTTAGGCACTAGTGGTAATTTTTATAAAACTAAAACTAAAAGAAACTACAAAAAAGAAAAGAAAATATAAAAAACAGAAAACAAAACTAACAAAGAATAAAAAAGGAAATAGAAGAACCCCCCCCCCCCCCCCCTGGGCCACGGCCCAGCAGGCCATCGGGCCGCCAGGCCGGCCCAGCCGTACCCCACACCCCCCATATCCACCCCACTGGGGGGAAACCCTAACCACCCACCCCACTTCCCTCACTCGTTCCCTTCCGCACGCCTCTCTCCCCTTCCCCGTCTGGATCGGGGCAGAGGGCCCCAACCCCCCTTCCCCACGCCGCTCGTCGTCTCCGGCACCCGGCCCCGTGCCCCGCCGCTGAGCTTGGTCACCGGGCGCCGCCCCTCCCGGTCTCCTTCGTCTCCCTCCTACACCGTGTAGTCCTCCCCGACGCCACCACAGGACACCGCCGCCGCCCGAGGACCGCTCCGCCGTCGCCAACGCCACCTCGCCGGACGCCTTCGCGGGACTGCTTCCCCCGTCGCCCGGTCATCCCGTCGCCCTCCCCACGCCCCACTGCCCGTCCCCTACGGCCGCCGTGAGCACCTCCCGCTCCTCCTCTCCCCTCTGTCCCTCACCCACGCACTGCTCGACGTCGCCCGCGGCCATGCTCGCAATCGCTGCGCCCTGGACCATGCCTCGTCCAGCGTACCCGCGCTCGCTGCCACTCAGCTAGCCTCGCGTCGACCGCGCGCCCACCCCGCCGTGGTCGCGCTCACCACTGCGCCCTCCCCCTGCGTGCGGCATGCCCTCTGCTCGCTGCTGCCGCGCCCGAGAGCGCCCTCGCCATGGCTGCGCGCGCTGGCCGCGCCCCGTACCTGCCCGCGTCCTCCACCCGAAGCGCCGCCGCTCGCCCCGCACTGCGCACGCGCGCACTCGTGCGTCGCCCGCGCCCCGGATCTTCCTCGTCGCGCGCCAGCCCCGCTTCTCTGACCACGCCGCCCGCGCCCTCCTTCTCACGCGCACGTCGCGGGCCCGCTTTGCCCCACCGTGGCGCCCCCTGCCGCTATGCCGCTGCGGCTCACTGCCGCCCCGTGCTCGTCCGCCCGATGGGCGCCTCGCCTGCAACAGCGCCCGCTGCCCAGCGCCCCCTCGGGTGACACCCGCACCCGAGCGCCAAAACCCGTTAAGGCCCCTGGCCCTATGACAAACGGGGCCCACCCCCTCGAGAACGAAAATGAAAGAAAAAAATATAAAAAATAAATAAATATATAAATAAATAAAAAATATTTAAAATATTTAATTAAACAATTAATTAATGAACTCATTAAGTTAATTAATCGTATTTAATCAATCTAATTAACCTGTTAGTTTAATTAAGCAGTAGTTACTTTAACCTAAACCCTAATCAACCTAACAGTGTATGACAGGTGGGTCCCACTGGACCCACACGTCAGGTTGACGTCATGCTGACGTCGGCGTGCACTGTTCTGGATAATGTTGAATTAAATTAATTAAATAAATGCTAAAATTGATTTAAACCTTTTAAAATTAATATAAAATGAACCGTAGCTCGTATGGAAAAACTTTGTACATGAAAGTTGCTCAGAACGACGAGACAAACCCGGATACGCAGCCCGTTCGTCCGCCACGCATCCCTAACCTATCAAACTCGCAACTTTCCCCCTCCGGCTCCTCTGCCCGAAAACGCGAAACACCGGGGATACTTTCCCGGATGTTTCCCCCCCTTCGCCGGTATCACCTCATACCGCGTTAGGGCACCCCTAGCACCGATACTTGTCATGTCATGCATCGCTATGCATCTGTTTGCTTAAATATTTATTGTTTCTTCCCCCTCTTCTCTCGCTAGACACCGAGACGGACGCCGCTGCTACCCAGTACGACTACGGTGTTGACTACCCCTCTCTCTTGCCAGAGCAACCAGGCAAGCCCCCCCCTTGATCACCAGATATCGCCTACTCTCCTCTATACTGCTTGCATTAGAGTAGTGTAGCCTGTTACTGCTTTTCGTTACTCCTATTCTGATGCATAGCCTGTCATTGTTTCTACAACTGTTGATACCTTACCTGCAATCCTAATGCTTAGTATAGGATGCTAGTTTACCATCAATGGCCATACATTCGTGTCTGTTTGCCATGCTATACTATCGGGCCGTGATCACTCGGGAGTTGATCACGGATATATACCTATACATAATATATGATACTTGTGGTGACTAAAGACGGGTCGGCTCGTAGGAGTACCCGCGAGTGATTCACGGATTGGGTCCGAAAGGACGTTTGTCCCGACGGCCCTCTGAGTGGATCTTTGTGGCGAAGCGACAGGGTAGGTTGAGACCACCTATGAGAGAGGTGGGCCTGGCCCTAGTCGGCGTTCGCGGTTATTTCAAGATAACACGTTTAACGAGATCTTGGTATTTGATCTGAGTCCGGCTACTGGCCTATACGCACTAACCATCTACGCGGGGACAGTTATGGGCACTCGACGTCATGGTATCAGCCGAAGCCTTCATGACGTCAGCGACTGAGCGGCGCGCGCCGGATTGGACTGGAACGCCTGCTAGGCTAGGTCTGCTTCCGGCCGCGTTCGCAACGTGCAGGTGTGCAATGGGCGATGAGCCCAGACCCCTGCGCCATAGGATTTAGACCGGCGTGTTGGCCTCTCTGTTGTGCCTAGGTAGGGTTGTGACGTGTTGATCTTCCGAGGCCGGGCATGACCCAGGAAAGTGTGTCCGGCCAAATGGGATCGAGTGTGTTGGGTTATGTGGTGCACCCCTGCAGGGAAGTTAATCTATTCGAATAGCCGCGATCTTCGGTAACAGGACGACTTGGAGTTGTACCTTGACCTTATGACAACTAGAACCGGATACTTAATAAAACACACCCTTCCAAGTGCCAGATACAACCGGTGATCGCTCTCTAACAGGGCGACGAGGAGAGGATTGTCGGGTAGGATTATGCTATGCGATGCTACTTGGAAGACTTCAGTCTACTCTCTTCTGCATGCTGCAAGACGGAGGCTGCCAGAAGCGTAGTCTTCGGAGGACTAGCTATCCCCCTCTTATTCCGACATTCTGCATTTCAGTCCTCATATGATATCCTTATTCCATTTGATACCAATGCATACATATGTAGGGTAGCTCCTTGCTTGCGAGTCCTTTGGATGAGTACTCACGGTTGCTTTGCTCCCTCTTTTCCCCCTTTCTATACCCGATTGCTGCGACCAGACGTTGGAGCCCAGGAGCCAGACGCCACCGTCGATGACGACTACTACTACTCGGGAGGTGCCTACTACTACGTGCAGCCCGCTGACGGCGACCAGGAGTAGTTTAGGAGGATCCCATGCAGGAGGCCTGCGCCTCTTTCGATCTGTATCCCAGTTTGTGCTAGCCTTCTTAAGGCAAACTTGTTTAACTTATGTCTGTACTCAGATATTGTTGCTTCAGCTGACTCGTCTATGATCGAGCTCTTCTATTCGAGCCCTCGAGGCCCCTGGCTTGTAATATGATGCGTGTATGGCTTATTTTATTTGTAAAGTTGTGTTGTGATATCTTCCCGTGAGTCCCTGATCTTGATCGTACACGTTTGCGTGTATGATTAGTGTACGATTGAATCGGGGGCGTCACAGAGACGACCAGGATTCGTGGGGGCGGAGATGGAACGCCGCCTCCGGTGGACAAGGTCGCCCAGCTAGGTACAGGATCTACGCCGCCGCCATCTTCGACAAGCTAGAGGGATACGGGCACACCATTAGGGCTAGGCTTGGGGATTTTTCAGGCCTCAGCCGCCGCCGCTCGCATTGGAAGGAGAGGGACATGACCGGAGATCGGAAGTAAAATAACTTGAAAATGAGGGACTACTTGGCAAAGAAGAGCGCACATATCTCTTCAGTAGAATATGGCCATCCAAGTTCGATCTGACGACCCAGGACGATTTTTTCTATTTTTCTACCATAAGCCTGTTTTCTATTGTATAGTTGCTCCCGGAACAATCGGCGTCGAGAAAGGTGTGGGAGCTGGAGAAATGAGCGTGTTTACGTGTGTGAACCGGAG
The DNA here is from genome assembly GCF_003073215.2 of Triticum urartu. Lineage (NCBI taxonomy): Eukaryota > Viridiplantae > Streptophyta > Magnoliopsida > Poales > Poaceae > Triticum > Triticum urartu. The sequence goes on along the minus strand of NW_024112123.1, from coordinate 50,756 downwards.
CTGGAGAAAGGTGTCGCGCGCGCACACAACCACGTACTACTACGTATATGTACGTGGGCGTCGGTGGGAAAGTGGGACGAACGCCGCTCCACCCACCTAGGCGACGCGGTCCAGGTCTGGTCGTCGACTGGCACACATGCACGCCGCGTCCGCGCCTCCGCGCCGTTGCACGCACCACTTGGCGATCGACCTTGACCTGCAGCACCCAGCACGTGCCGCCGCACCGCTGCGGATTCGATCATCAAACTTGTCTGACGCGATCGCCGGCCGGCATCATCCACGCGCACTCCACCTGTTGTTCACAGGCGTCGATCGACGACTTTGCCTTTGCCGTGGGCGCCGGGCCGGCGCGGAATGGGGAATAGCATCCCACACCGTGGAAAGATGGAAGCTGGAACTGGAAGACGTGTGCGGTAGGCCGGTAGAGATGCGTGCCGACCCGGCGGCGAGACGGGCCTGCTGCCCCACGCATCACCGGGCCGCGTCGATGCCGGTTGTCTCGCCATGGGTAGGCCTCTCTGTCTCTGTCTGATCCCTGCAACATATTCCGCGGCAGAGGAAACTGAAACTCCATTCCTGGGTCCTTCTGGTTCAGAGAGGATCATGTGACTACTAGTCGATTTTACGCTACTGGCCAACAAGCTACTAGAGTGAAGCAAAACACACGAGCAAACGAGGAGCAGCTGCAAACTTGGCGAAAAAACACATTGATTCTGTAATGATTTCAGCAAAACAGGCTACAAAGTTCGTTCATGGGATACAACGGAAAACCTCCTCAGGCAGCACAGGGGCCCGAGGATTTGATTATAAGTAAGATCTACAGACGCAAACATGTATCGAATCGAAACTTGACAAGACATGAAGATTTACTAAAATTTTATGGCCGACAGAGAAAATGTAGATGCTTCTCCTGCAAAATGCAAACTATAAATAATGAATGATGGTCAAACCACTTCTTGCTCTTCCTCCGATCCGGCGGGGCGACGAGGTGAACTTAGGCCACGGCGGGCATGTCCTTGAGCCAGCCGTCGAGCGGCTTGCCGATGGAGTAGACGATGAAGCCCATCTCCCTGAGCTTCTCGGCGTCGACCACGTTGCGGCCGTCGAACACGAAGGCCGGCTTCTGCATGTTGTCGAAGATCTTCTGGTAGTCGAGCTTCTTGAACTCGTCCCACTCGGTGAGGATGCACACGCCGTGGGCGCCCTTGCAGGCCTCGTACGCGTCCCACACCACGCTCACCTGCTTCACCGCCGTGGGGCTGGTCGGCTGCAGGTGCATCGGGTGGTCCCAGTCGAACTTGTTCATGGCCAGGTCCCGCTGGATCTGCTCCTCCGTCACCTGCGGGTCGTAGATGCTCACCTGGGCCTTGTCGCCCACCAGGCCCTTGCACACGTCGATCGCCGGCGTCTCCCGGGTGTCGCCCGTGTCCTTCTTGAACGCGAACCCGAGCACCGCGATCTTCTTGCCGGACACCGTGTTGAACATGGACGACACCACCCGGTTCACGAACCGGCTCTTCTGGTAGTCGTTGATCTTGATCACCTGCTTCCAGTAGTTGGCCACCTCCGGCAGGCCGTTGCACTCGCAGATGTACACCAGGTTCAGGATGTCCTTCTGGAAGCACGACCCGCCGAACCCCACGCTGGCGTTCAGGAACTTGGGCCCGATCCGCGAGTCCTTGCCGATGGCGTACGACACCTCCGACACGTTGGCGCCGGTGGCCTCGCACAGCGCCGACATGGCGTTCACGGACGAGATCCTCTGCGCCAGGAACGCGTTGGCGGCCAGCTTGGAGAGCTCGGCCGACCACAGGTTGGTGGTGATGATGTTCGCCTCGGGCACCCAGTGGGCGTACACCTCCTTGAGGGCCTGGACGGCCTTCTGGCCCCCGGGGGTCTCCCGGCCGCCGATGAGCACCCTGTCGGGCTTGAACAGGTCCTCGATCGCCGTGCCCTCGGCGAGGAACTCCGGGTTGGACAGGATCTGGTAGTTGATGCCCTTGCTGTTGTGGGTCAGGATCTTCTCGATGGCCTCGGCGGTCTTGACAGGCACGGTGGACTTCTCGACGACGATTTTGTCCGACTTGGACACGTCGGCGATCATCCGGGCGGCGCTCTCCCAGTAGGTGAGGTCGGCGGCCTTGCCGGCTCCCAGGCCGCGGGTCTTGGTGGGGGTGTTCACGGACACGAAGATGATGTCGGCCTCGGCGACATGCTTCTCAACATCAGTGCTGAAGAAGAGGTTCTTGCCCCTGCAGGCCTTGACAACGTCGTCGAGGCCGGGCTCGTAGATGGGGAGGGTGTCGCTGTTCCAGGCGTCAATGCGGGGCTTGGAGATGTCGACGACAACAACCTCGATCGCCGGGCACTTGATGGCAATGACGGCCATGGTTGGGCCGCCCACGTAGCCAGCTCCGATGCAGCAGATCTTCACCATCTTGGCTGCTTACAACCTGCGATGACAGGAAAGAATCGTCTTCAGAGGACTGAAAAACAGAGCATCGACAGCTCTTATCAGTTATCACACATCTCAGAGATGAAAAACTGAAGCAATGGAGATTCAGATCTAAGAAAGACAGTAAGTCACAGAAATGCTCTCAGAGTTAAAACTACAGATATGTTATAAGAAATCTTCTACCCAATTAATTCAGCAAACAAGCATGAGATGCTAGCAACATCACAGCATGATCTAATTTGAGGGTAAAAAAACGCTGCGCCTACTTCTGCAGACTGCATACGAGGAGCATGACAGACTGAACGGAGATCACACCAATCATCCGATCCACCGGCAGCTTCAACACACAGCAGGCCAAACGAAAATCACAGCACGGGGCACCTACTATCCAAACCACTAACTAAATCAAGACAATGAATCTCAAACCAACCACCGGCCAGATCTGAAGGCAGCAAGCATCTTCAGAGAAGCCGAGAAAAGAACAGCATCCACAGCATGGAAGCCACTCTCCTCGCAAAGATCAGGCACCAAACCACAGACCAAACCTAACCAGATCAGGGAGGAAGACGCTCACCAGATCTCAGGAACTCGGGGAAGATCTCGAGAGGAGGGGCGCGCACTGCTGGAGGAAGGAAAGCAAGGGAGGCGACTTCTTGGTGTATGCAGAGAAGAAGCTGCTGCTGCCCACGGGTTGTATGCAGAGAGGAGGCTGCAACTCCTTATATACCCCGTTGCCCGAGGCCACCAGGTTGGATCTACCCCTTTGCTCGCTGTGGAAAATTAACCGTGTGGAGACCGGTCAGAATTCAGAAGCCGGAATAAATTGAGTAGGTGTGTGTGGGCTGGTCTCGCAAGGCAAAGTGCCGCTCTCATGCCACCCATGAGCCCACCAAACTTGCGCTGATAGAAAAGGGTTCAGACGAGTCCATGACACACCACCAACCTCCTCACTCTAACCAATCAGAAAAAAAAATACCACGCTGTTATGGAATAATTAATTAGTGTGTGATCAGATCTGAAGGTTCCGGGCCCTTTTTTTCTCATTCTTATCTCTGAAGTTCAGTGTATGCATACAAAATAAATACAGAGGAAGTGGCTGTGTACTCGTATCCCATGAACCAAGGACATGAATAGCGTGGAAGAATAATTGGGGGCAAGCACATGGACTATTTTAATCGATGGTCAACTATGCCAGCAGCAGAGTAATTTTGAGGACAAAATCACCTTAGGATGCTGAAGTTAGAGTGTTCGGTTGAGATGTAAGAAATGCTGCCTTGCTGTGTCCAACCAATGGGAGCATGCAATGGAAGCCTTCAAAGCCCAGACACGGTCAAAATCAGGAGCCTGATGTTGATGCCGTTGCTTGCCCCAACGACACTCTACTCTCTCAAATCTCACCAATCACCATTAACCACTTGCAGTTTTTTACTGGTTAAAATGCAGTGGCTGAACCTTCCACAGGAAAGCTCCGGCATCCATGGTAGTACTCTCAGATTTGAGCTCTGAATATATATATATATATATATATATATATATATATATATATATATCTTATTTCAAGAGAAAAAGGAGTGCAGCCACGAAAATACAGAATTCTCTATGGTCCTACTCTTAAGTCACTGTCATTTGATTTTTCTTTGACAACAAGTCACTGTCATCTGATTAGTGCAGCTAATAGACTAAGAAAGACTCCTCGTCTTTCTTCTCTCTTGAAGGCATCACTTAGGAAAGATACTGACAGGCAGGGCACTTGTTTACACAGTCCAAGGTCATGGGTTGTCACATGCTTGTAGCTAACAAAGTCAACAAATAGCAGAACTTCCTTTTGTTATGTGACAAATTTCTCAAGTACTACTACAATGCATTATTTCTGCACATCACATGAAAGAAACAAAATAAAGAAAATATATTCAAATCATCAAAATACAAGCCATCTGCGCTCTTATACCAAAAAGAAAAATCATAACACTCTGCCAGTTTCTTCAAGATCAAGAAAGTCGTAAGAAAAGCATAACAAAACAGACCATAATGATTAAAGAACCTCCACCAACAACATCAACAACAAAATATAGAGAACCTCTTAGCTCAGAGACATTTTAACAAACACCGGATCTGCATCTCAAACCACCCCTAGTCTCAACCATAATCTAAGCAGCAGATCCACCGACATCGGAGCCGCGAGCCCCCCCCACCCGATTCGGTTGGAGGAGCAACTAACGGAAGGAAAAGCTGGTGGTGGTGATCCGCCTTTGAGTGCGGCTCAAGCGAGCAAAGCGAGCGGACGCAATAAACCCCCCTACCGACCACTGTACCGCGAAAGCACCGGAAAATTAGCGACCCGAGCATCCCGAGCACGCAAAGAGGACAGCGACGAGTGCGTTAGTTACCTTCAACCTCGGGCGGCTTTGCTTGATGCGACGGAGGGCGACGCTCGGTTTACCCTCGTCTCTTCTCTATGATCTGGTTTGCTTGGAGGTTTTGTGTGTGTGTGATGACGAATATACCAAACGGTTACAGAGTACGCCTTTATTTTTCATTTAATTACGGAGTTTTTATCTTCATTCAGGGAAGCGTGTGGTAATTAGCTGCCAAAAATGCAGTGTCAATTAGTGTCAGCCAGGAAAACGTATACGGAGATGGCTCGGCGAGGCCGTTGCGCTGTCGCAGTCTGCTCTATGGAGGACCTGAACATGGACCTACGTATCTGTACGTGTCCAAACTCCGTACCGAACTGCGACTGCGCATGGTGAGACTCCGTGCGAGTGCGATCCCACTCGCCTAAACTTTGACCCCCGGCTCCGGCGCGATTGGGGCCGAGAATGGCTGGCCATCTCGTCAAGGTTTGGGACACACACGCTCCTGTCGCGTGGTTTCAGCAAGTCAGTCGCGCTTGGACTGGCCTCCTGATGGTTCGGTTTGGCAGAGTTAGGAGGCTGATGAAAATAACAGCTTTGGTTAGGCCAGGATGCATGCCATGGCCATGGTGGATGGACGGAAGCAGAGCAGAGGTGAATGGCATGCACCAACGGATTCGCTGCTCGTTCACTCATTTCTTCTCCCTCCCTTTTAGTTTATCTCGTGATGATGGTTATCCCCAGCGCACCCTGTTTCAAAAATGGCCATCAGCATGGCCTGCGTCCGCTTTGTGCACCCTACTAGTACTACGTGCGAGCATGTGGGCACCTAACTGTTGGGGCCGTGAGAAAATCATTGTTGGCGCCAAAAGCGTAGCTTCTTTTCTCTTTCTTTACCCCCTCGTGCTCCATCGGCAATTAGTTGCACCGACGGAGATGTCGTCCTTCACATATTCTGCTGCTACTGCTGTTTGATCAACGTTCTCTTCCACGCTACCGCTCTTTTAGTTCAGGCATTTATTTATTTTCCCTCGTTTATTTCCCTTTCCCAGCCAAGCATCGTATCATTAACCAATCTTTTGTACTCACGCTACTTGTCCTGACACTGACAGTGAGGGCAATCAGTTGGCCGATCCACGTACGTATAGTATACGTGTGCGCTGCGGGACGGGTGGAAGGTGGAATGCAGTATCGGCACGAGTTTTTCGTTACAGAGGTCAGCAGAGGCCGCCGTACCACGTAGAGACAGACGGACGGGCAGGCCACCGGGCGGAAGCTGCCGCGCTCCGCGCGCGCACCGGTCGCTCCAGGCCAGCCAGGCGTGCGTGCGTGCGCGTCCATGCGGCGCCGATGACCCGATCACACACACCGGGGAGCCCGGCTGAGGACGCGTCGACGGCGTCTTCCTTGGTCGTCTCTTTCTCCCGTGGCCGTGAGGGGAGGCGCGGGGGGACAAAACTAGGTTCGGTTCTGCAGTGAGCTGGAGGCGACGGTGGCAGCGGTAACATGGGGCGGGGCGGGGCGGGGCGGGCTGCGGGAATCTTCCCATGCCGAACGGGATTTGACTTTTTCCGACGTCGACGTGCGTGCCTGCTGGGTTACGAGCGACTCCACACGTCTTCCTTGCCGTTCTGTATGCAGTACGCGGTTGCGTTGCACCTTCCCTCGCTCGCGTGGGGTGCGCACCGACTGGCCGACACCACCGCCGACTGTGCGACCATGCTGCAATCGGGACAGCCGCGTCGCCCGGCAGCCCGGCACCATGTTTTTTCTTTTCCAATTGTTCAATCGGAAAGAGTAGACTCCAGTTGGCAAACTATGTTTTCCAATGAGAAAACTTCCATTTTAACTTGTTTTCTCGAATGAAAAACAGTTTCGTTTTATAAATCAGATAGCCCTTTTTTTTTCTCTTCTTATCAGCCAAAATAAACATGTCGAAATATTAGAGCATCTCTAGCCAAAGCCTCAAAAGGACTTGGGGGCACCTCCAAAGCGAACTCTCAAACCACTTGCAACCGTTAAGACTGCACGGTTTCGACGTGTTGAGCCATGCATCCAACGTCGGTCTATATCGGTCCGCCGAGCGATCCGGACGTACATTTTCCAGCAAACACGAGACCGGGGGGGGGGGGGTGCTTTGCAGGAGTTTGGACAGCGCCCATGCAGGGCTCCGACACCCCCGGCCCACCCAAAACCGCTCTTAGACCCCGCGCATCCTCACATTTTCTCTCCTTTCGTCTTTCTCTTTTGACTTCGCTGCCACTCCACGACCCCCGCCGCCACGCCCCACCCCTGCCGGAACTCGGTGAGTGTGTCACCTCCAACAATACACCCGGGCTCCACGCCGCTTTTCCTCCGCCGCCGCTCCACACCTCTCCTCTGATTACTGCGTAGGTACCATTGACTCCTATCATGCTCACCATGTCGGGCAACTGCTCGGTGAATTGCCCGAGCTAAATACTTTTGTCCCTTCTTATTTGAAGCAATGGATTCGGATATGGAATACATATACGAGCACTATGTTGAGTTGTCCGACGGCTCCTCCGGCGAGGAGGACTACACAGATGAGACGGTGATGGTGCATCTGGTCCTTTGATGACTACTTCATCTTGAACATTGTTGAGGAAATCGTTAACTGCTAGCTGCTCGGTTGGCTGACGAGTAGGGGATTAATAGGCTAATCGACAAGTTAATCGGCCATTTAATCAATTAATCAGACGATTTATCGGTTTATCCGCTACTCGGTGACCCTACGAGTAGGGATTAATCGGCAAGTTAACTGGTTAATCGGACGAATTCTTGAACAGGGATCTTGAATAAAGATGTTGTGGGAAGGATTGGGTTATCTGGTTACCAGAAGTGCACGGCCACACTACGGGTGCTTGCATGTGGCACGACCACTGATTCGTGGGATGAGTACCTACGGATGTCCGAGAGCACATGCGAAGATGCCATGGCGATGTTTACAACTGCCATGATCATGGTGTTTCGACCATAGTACCTGTGAGAACCAATTGTGGCAGGCAACGAGAGGCTCTTGGCAATCTCGGGAGCAAGAGGGTGGCCAGGTTTGTTCGGATCACACTGTATGCATTGGCAATAGAAGAACTGTCCAAAAACTTTACAATGGCAATATCAGGGTCATGTTAAGAAGCCCACCATCATTCTTGAAGTAGTTGCAGCACGGGACCTTTGAATTTGGCATGCTTTCTTTGGCATACCCGAGTCTCACAGTGACATCAATGTGTTGTAGCGATCACCATTGTTTGCTAGGTTGACTGAAGGAAAAGCTCATCCTTGCCACTATACTATCAATGGGCATGAATACAACATGGGCTACTATCTGGTTGACGGTATTGATTACTTCCTTTGGTGACCGGGAAATGGACCAGAAAGGATTCTCGCCTATTTCCCCCGAGGTGACCTTGAGTTATCGAACCCACGGGAGGAAGGCCCCCTTGAAGCTATGGTCTCAAGCAAGCTTTTGTTAAAAAACAATTCCAGCTTTTGACTGGATCAAAATCGAGCAAACTGAAGGAGCACACTTATAATATGCGCGGACTTGCAACTACAATGCACTTTTAACTAAAACAAAACACAAATATAACAACACATTAGGGGATATTTAAGGAGGCGAAAGGGGGATTCAAACATCAAGATAGGGGTGGTAATCCATCTCTTGGGTGAAGTCCTCCCTGAACCGACACTCTTAAAACCACTTAAAATTGTCTTTAACATATTATTGACAAAATGCTGGCCTATCCCAATACTAAGGACACGTGACACATATCTATGAGGAAACTATAAACTATAAAGTGTAATCTTGCATTTTTTGTTCATATCTTTGACATCATCACGATGATTTTAAAGTCCCGAGATCTCCATTGGAAGCCTCATCATCTTTCGTTATGCGCTTGCCCAGCTGCCTTCGTCTCCATGCTTGATGATGCCCCTAATGCTTGCCCCTCTTGTCCTACCAAGTCCTCACCTCGTTAATACAAAAACATCGGATCTAGGCAGGGCCAAATTCTCATGAACATTACAAGAAAATTTTATAAATGGAAGTACATGATAATTGAGTTGACCCGTTCCGCTATGCAAGCTGTTGTGACAGAATCTTATATTTGTAGAATTTAAACATCCGTAACTACGGGGGCTAACGGTAGTCCTCATCATAGGAATTGGTTGGAGCTTACAGTTATGATATTTGGATCAATAACGTTTGTAAGCACACCACAACATGATTAATGTGACAACTACTTTTTTCTTTCTCAATTTCACAACGATAGACACCAAAACATACTATCATGATCAGGGCTAAGGTAGTCAGAATCATGATTCTACGACTTTACAATCCAAACTAACCACTCTAATTCTACGATTTTGGTTAGTAGAATCTTCATTTCTATGACACTGATACTTAAGAGTCTACAATTTGCGATCCTATGATTGGAGGTTCAATCCGATGTTGACTACCTTGGTTGGGCCAATTCATATTCTACACCCGTTCCAACTAATTGTCGTGCAAACATGCACTCCCTCGTGTTTTTGAGCCGTTTGCTTGTGTTTAGTTTTATCCTTTACTTTCATTCATCTTCCCTTTATTGTTTTCTCCTCTCATCTTTTAGACTAATTTCTTACATTTTGTTTTCTGTACCTTGTTTTATGGACTAATGCTTGGAAATTCCCTTTTTCAAATTATATGGACACACATTCAAACATGCACAATTTTTTCTTAAAATATATGGACACTTTTCTAAAACAGATGAACATATCTTTTGCTACGTGAATATATTTTGTATGCGGCAATATTTTAAAACAATGCATGAACATTTTTTGTATATATATAATTACATATTGAGTTACACGAAATTATTATTTTTGCAATATTTTTTTGTATTAACATACTTAACAATTTTTTGAACTATACATATTTCCAAATATGAAAATATTGTGAAGTTATTGGGTCATGCTAGTGGCCGATCCACACAGGAAGCGTAAGGCATTTACAAGTAATTTTCTACATAAGGTGTTGATTGGGAGTATGAACATTCTTTATCTCACTTCTAGCGAGACGAATGCTTGCCTCGCATCAAGGGAAGCCTCTGGTGGGCGGGCCCAATTTTGTCTGATTTGTTCTTTTTTCAACTTTTATAACCTTTTTACTTTCATTTATAGTATTTCAAGATATTCTGTGTCAAAGATTAACAATTTATTTAATTTTTAAAAACGTCCTCTCCATTAAAATAATGTTCATCACGTGTCAGAACTTGTTCTTGCAAATTTGAAAATTGTTCATTCAATTGAAGAAAAATGTTCACACATTTAAGAATATGTTAATGAGATTTTTTTTAAATGTTCATGAAATTTTAAAATTTGTTCAGGTAATTTGTAAAAAAAGTTTGTACCATTTGACGAAGAAATACCTACGGGTAGGCTCATGAATATGTATGATGCAGCCAAAGACCCATGCCCGTGAAAATTACAGCCCAAGAGGTCACCAAACTAGGGAGTCCTTCACCAGCGGGCAAAGTAAAAAATTGTTCATGATATTGTTCACGCGATAATATGTTCATGGCATTTTAAACAATGTTTAAACAATCTAAAATTTGTCCACGTAATTTTGAAAAATGTTTCATACTATTCAAAAGAATAGTTATAATAAAATTGTTCATAACACTTGAAAATGTCATCACATTTAAAGAAAATGATCATATTTTACAAAAAAAGTTGAATATATGTGTTGAAAATGTTCGCCATGTTTTTGGAAGGACAGAGCTTCGAGGGTCTCCGAGGTATCTAGCCTTGCAAAAAGGAGAGCAGACATGCCCAAGTATTCACCATTGATATCTCGTGTGACCACTACAACATCACGTGTGCTACTATTCTTCGCAACTCCAACATCTCCGTTAATCTTAAGAAACCACATAGGTCGCTATCCATCGAGGATGTGTCATCGTCCCCGCTGTGGGTAGTTAGGAGCCTTATAAGCCACAGTCATCTCCCAATCAACAAGGAAGCGATCAGCGAAGCTCTTCACTGACAATGGACTATGGATAATGTCCTCATGCATCACCTTCCTTCGATGGTGCCATATTGCTCAAAAGAAGGACTAGAACTCTAATGAGTTCATCATGTTACAAATGGTCAAATAGAGCAAATAGCCAATCCCGAGCGTGCGGTTCCCGCGTGGAGTACGGTAACACCATAACTTTATCATCGAAGAGCTCCCATACACACTTTGACATAGTGCACTCTAAGAACAAATACCTTTAATAGTGAGAATGTCCGCATATTTTTTCCCTTATTCTCCGGTGCATGTTCCTGTGCGCTAGCACACCAATAGTTGGGAGTGAGTGTGTAGCTAGACACCACAAGAACACATGAACTTCTGAAGGGACCAATATCTTCTAGTGCAAGCACGAGTTTTTCTCCACTTGTTTCATGCCAAAGCTCGTCACCCGGCCTTGTAGACAAGCCTGCCTTTTCTCCTGTGTGATGTGGTAGGCTAATTGTACTGAGAAAATATCACGTTTGTCAAAGTACCACGCCCAGAAGTCATGTTGCCTTCATATGGGGAGTGGGATTTTCTAAATAACCTCAATGTCCATCGGGATAAAGTGCTCTTCCAACTTTTGTTTTTCTTATGACACGGTCTTACTATCAATGAAAGAATTTTCTTTAGCGGGCGGTGCATCCAAAAGCTATGGAAGCGGCAATGGGAGAGGTGCATGGGACGAACAATGGATACCAATGGATGGATCTCTTACACCTATCGCTTGTCATTTTGAAGCTTCCTAAAACCGGTGCAAAAGAAAAGCCTACATGGGCGGGCCCATCTAATAGCCCGACCCTCCCAATGTGGGTGCTTGTTAGGAAACACCAGTCGCAAATGCTTAGATTGCTTACAGAAACCGCTAACCATAACGCTCGCCCGTTGTATGCTTCTCGTGGGCCGACCCGTTACTGGTTTCCGCAAACACCCATGGAAACGGGTGGGGGCCATGGTTGGAACCTACCATAGTTTTTTTTTCTGTTCATTCCTTGTTATCTACTAGTTTTCTGGTTTTCTCTTGGTTTTTCATTCTTTTTTCGTTAGTTTTTTCATTTTTATTTTAAAATTAATGAAAATTTTATAAACTTGTAATGATTTTCAAATCCATGAATATTTTATAAATTCGTGAAATCTTGGAAATTCAAGATTTTTTCTGAAATTCATGAACACTTTTCAAATTCACGAACATTGCTTTGATTTATTGAACATTTTTTATATTTGTGAACCTTTTCAAATTTGTGAGCATTTCTTGGATGCGTGAACATTTTTTAAATTCATGAACACTTTATAATTTTTTTAAAATTTTTTCAAGCTCATGAACATTTTTTGATTTGTGTATTTTTTCAACTTGAAATTAAACAGACAAAAATAAAAACGTAATAAAAACCCCAAAAATAAAATAGGCATGAGCTTTTGTCCCTAGCTCTGACTGTGCTCGCTGGGCTAGGACCATGTAGCGCAGGCGGCATCAGCGACACGACTGACACTGCGAGCGATACTTAGCAGCTCCCAACACTAGTAATGAACAGTAGTGACCGGCGCCTTAAGTGCCAAATAGGGAAAATCCTGTTTTTTTGTTTGAAAAAACTCTAAAATGTTTCAAAAGCATGCCTTTGGGCCCAATTTTCTTCTAGGGCTGGGCTGATATAGCTCACATATGAACTGACACGAGTACCTCTAAAAACAATGAACTGGCATGAGCCTGAGACAGACAAGAAATGGATTTTAGCCTTTCAATCCAAACTCCACTGGAGCGAACCAATCTATGGTTGGATGGTTAGAGGGACTGTGGTATCCCCAGCCCACCAGGATTCAAGTCCTGGTGCTCGCATTTATTCCTGGATTTATTTCAGGATTTCCGGCGGTGCGCATTCAGTGGGAGGAAACTTTCCCGTCGATGACGAGGTGCCTACGATGACTTCATAAATTTCAGGATGATATGCCAACTCAGTCTTTCGAAGCAATGGTACACATACATAGAGTTATGTTCAGTTTTACGTAATTAGCTACTTGGCAATCTGTAATTGGAAGTAGGGGAAAGGAGGGGCCCACCCCCACTTAAATTCAAGAGGGGGGGGGGGAATGCGTGAAGGAAAGTTATGTAAAACTCCATGTAACTGTTCATAGGTGTGTATTATTGATAGTTGAATGATTACCTAGACAACCAACTATTGCGGTCTCTATGTTTGATCTGCCCCCGTTGTAGAAAAAAGAACCTGCAGAATGCGATAGTTGCCACCGGACCGTTGACTAGTCAAAAACCAATAAAAAATCAATTCAGAGTTGTTTCTTGTTTGGTTTCGATAGTTCAGAGTTGTAAGATAGATGATTCCATCGTTTAGGGTTGTTTATTAGACTTGGGTGATAGTTCGAGGTTGTAATATGGACTTCTCTTTTTACAATAACAGTGTTACTCCATGAAATTTATGTTTACATTACATCTGATGAACCAAACACGTCTACGTAAGATGATTAGTCCCTTTTTGACTGGTTGTCGTTCCTCTTCCAATTTTACTTTTGTTTGAACTGCATATGTTCAATTATTATTAAATGCAATATATGATGAGTTGTTTGATCTCCTAATCACTGGAATTTGTTTGATCTCAAGGAGCTTTCTTGCAGTGGGGAGCCAGGTGATTTGGCTGGTGGCCTTCTTCGGAGGCCTCGTGGTCTGCAGGGTCGGGATCACGCACCTGCCGTGGCGGTCAACCTACGTTCTGCTGGTCTTGTGCGTCGCTGGCATGGACGACTACAACGCGATGTACCTTTCCTGCTTCGTGGCCCTGATCTCCTGCGCCGTCCAGGCGTGCAGCGTCACCCTCGCGATGTGGATGCTTGGCTCGAGGAAGAGAGTGATCAAGCTGCCGCCATCCAGCGACAAATGGTGCGGCGGGCTCCTCTTGACAGGCCATGGTCCATCTCAAATAAGGGGCAAATAAATTATATAAATATAATTTTAGAACCTAACATCAACACTAATAAATGGATAGGCAGGGGGCATTGCCCCCCCCCCCTCTGCACTATATTTATTCAATACTCCCTTCAGTCCTTTTTACTCTGCACATTGGTTTTGCCGAAAATCAAACTTTGCTAAGTTTGACCAAATTTATATTAGAAATTATTAGCATCTATAATATCTAATAAATATAATATGAAAATATATTCCAAGATGAATCTAATGATATTGGTGTTGTTATGTGAATGTCTATAATTTTTTATATAAACTTGGTCAAAGTTGGATGAGATTGACTTCGGACAAACCTAATATGCAGAGTAAAAAGGACCGGAGGAAGTAGTTGTTTAAGATTGAGTGCATGTATCTTATACTCCCTCCATTCCTTTATATAAGGTGTATTTGTTTTTTTACAAAATTCCACAATGTAAGATGCATTTCTTTCAATTCCTCAAAATTCCGTTTCTAGCCCTTTAAAAAAAGAAAAATATCTGCATGGATTTCTCCTTGTAAATATAAAGAAAAAAAGGAAAGTGACTCTTTCCTAATTGTGTGTATCTCTTACTTTCCTAGCCTAAATGATTTACTTGCCACTAATCAATGATTTAGCCAAGGTTAATTTTGTTCTATCCTGTGTAGAATTATGTGCCTTGGTCAGTGTGCTAATAAATTATACACCTTATATAAAGGAATGAAGGGAGTAATTATTATTTGTATTATAATTATATATACATGATGTATTAAGACTTTATTTGTGAATTAAAAATTGAATTTTGATGTCAAAATATGCATTTTAAACATGATTTAAAATGTCAAAAAATTCAAAAGGAAAATTCACACATACATGTTCGCAGGTGTGTGTGCGCAGCATAAGTTATTTGAAAAAAATGTCTTCTCGTTTTGTCTCTGCAAAAAAGACAAATTTCAGTGCGTCTAAATAGTGTTTTACGACACAATTTTTTGTCTTTTTTTGCACAGAAAAAGTTATTTTTTCATGAAACGTTCTTTTTTTTTTGCGAGAAGACGTATCCATGCAACCTTTTTCGGATTTTTTGGCATTTAGATATATGTTTTTCTGAAGTAGATTCATATGTATCTGGGTTCGTAGATGCACTTCTCGAGTGTCAACCGAATGCTTTTATTTATTTTTTGCGGTGGCCGGCCGGCCGACGTCGTGCGTGCCGCCTGCCGCGGTCAAAATGCCTCTCGCGCGCTCAGCGAGATCCTTTGTCAAAGTAGGCCGTGCCATCATTGTTGTCTCAGCAAGCTGACAAGCTTGAGCAAATTCCCATGCGAGGACCCACCCTCCCGAATGCTGCCACACGCGACCTCCTTCCACGTCGCCGCCCTCGCCTTGACCTCCCCGTCTCCGAGCAGCCGCGCGACCTTGCTCTGGACCTCCTCCTTCGAGACGACCCCTCGCTCGTCTCGCCGGAGCTTGGCGCCGGTGCCCCACACGTTGCACACATAGCTCTGGTTGCAGAACTGATCGGCGAAGTAGGGCCAGCACAGGAACGACACGCCGTGCAGCACGCCCTCCACGGTCGAGTTCCACCCGCAGTGCGACACGAAGCAGGCCACGGCCGGGTGCGAGAGCACGCGCTGCTGCGGCGCCCAGCCCACGACCAGCCCCTGCCCCTCCACGCGGCGCTTGAACGCGTTGAGGTCGAACCGATCCTGCCCGGGTCCGGTCGTGAACTTTGGGCGGACCACCCACAGGAACGGCCGGCCGGAGAGCGCGAGCCCGTCGGCGAGCTCTTGGAACTGCGTCGCGTCCAGGAAGCCGGAGCTCCCGAAGGCCACGTAGACGACGGAGCCGGCGGGCTGCGCGTCGAGCCAGGTGAGGCTGGCGAGGTCTTCGGGCAAGAAGTGCCCGGCCGGCCTCGACGTGGGTGCCACCAGCGGGCCGAGAGGCAGCGCGTTGGGGAGCAGAGCCAGAGCGTCGGGCTCCAACTCCATGGAAGTGTTGCAGATGACCACCTCGGCCAGTGGCATCGACATGTTGGTCTTGAGGACGTTCTGGATGTTGTTTCTGCGCCTCTCAGGGGCGCTGGTGCTGGCCAGGCTGACCCAGGGGATCTCCGACGCGTCGATGGGCGGCACCATTTGGATCTTCCCCTGCCCCTTCACATTTCCTAAATATGCTCCATATTCTCAGTCGATCTTAACCATACCAAGAATGAAAATGTTTGATTTGTTCTTACCATTTTCATCAAGAACGCCATCCTCTATCAGTTTGGGGAGGTTTATCCTCAGAGCAAACACGGCCGCGGAGTAGGTCGAGAACGAGGCAACACGGGCACCCGCCTTGGTGGCCACCTCGAGTGCCCAGCTCATGGATACATCTGCAATCACCCACCTAATCTTCCTGGATCGGATCATCTCCTCGAGGCGGCCGGACATGGCGGCCGGCAGGTCCTTGACAAACTTGCCGATGTCCGCGTGGTCGTCTCCGGGGCCCAGGCCGTCCGGAACGGTGAGCATGTGGATCCCATCAGGAATTGCTCCCTTCTCTGCCATTGCTTCCATGACGAGGTCGTGGTTGAACTCGGTGTTCACGAAGTCTACCGCGAGGCCGTGCCCGGCGAGCTTGCGAGACAGCTCCATGAGCGGGATGACATGGCCCTGCGCGGGGAAGGGTAGCACCATGACACGAGGTTGCGTAGCAGAAGCAGCCATGGAGGTTGTCTATCTAGAATAGTGTGTGAGCTCAAAACATTTGCACTAAGTTCAAAGCTTGACACTCCGTGTGAAAAGAGATAACCCATCACGTGAGCGTATTTGAAGGGGTGCACACAATTATTTGATGATCGTCAGTGCTTGCGTCAGCAGATTCCCAGTCTGATGACCATATATTTATCTTTAATTAAGCAGAGGTTATCTTGGGTTTTGTTTCACGGCAAAACTTGTAATCTATTCATCATCGATCATAGCTATAGAACAAACATTAAAAATAATAAAAATTACATCTAGATTCGTAGATAATCTAGCAATGACTACAAGCACTGAAGTGAGTCAAAAGCGTGCTGTCATATTACTCCTCCCTCACCGAAGCTAGACAATTTTTTTGTATTAGACACTATTTGAAGAGGTGTTCACAGGCCCATCACGTGAGCGTATTTGAAGGGGTGCACCAAATTATTTGATGTTCGTCAGTGCTTGCGTCAGCAGATTCTCAGTCTGTTGACCATATGCGTATCTTTAATTAAGCACAAAAGGTTATCTTGAAAATATTTTTTGGGGAAAACTTCCTGACTATTCATCATCATGGCAGTAGAACGAACACAAGAAATAAAAAAATAATTATATCTAGACCCATAGACGACATAGCGACGATTACAAGCACTGAAGTGAGTCGAAGGCATACTGCCATCATCACCTCTGCCTCGCCGGAGCCATGCAAAACCTTTTGTATTAGACAATTGGAAAGTCGTCGTGCTAAGGCCTCATAGGACGAGCACACCAGAACAACAAACGTCGCCGATGAAGAGAAGCGTAGATCGGAAGGATTCAACCTGAAGACACATTGACGTAGACGAACAAAGACTGAATCCGAACGGATCCACCAAACAACCACCAACTAAATCCCGCGAGGTCCACCAGAGACACACCTTCACACGCCCTCCGACGATGCTAGACGCACCACTGAGATGGTGGCTAGGCAGGAAGAAACTTATTCCATCTTCAAGGAGCCGCCGTCGTCTCGCCCTCCTGAACATAACACAAACCCTAGCAGAACTCAAGGAAACATATAAAAATGAGCCCTCCCGCCGGCAAGAATAGGGATCCACCTGTTCGGCGGCACCGCCGACGGGAGGCAGAAACTGTCTCGACGAGGCCCTCTTTGAAGTGGTGTGTATGGGGTATCTTGTGTGTGCCGCTCAGTGGTTGTGATGGTTTTTTCCATGATCAACTGGGCAATTTGGTTTTCGCCTGGTTTTCTTAGTTAATGGGGCAACTGTTTTTTTAATGAATGCATGATAATTGCTATTTTGAAAGAAAAAGGAACAGAAATGTTAACCATATTGTTGTCTTTTTATCTGTTTAATTAGCCATTTCTAAGACGAGGCATATTTTTTTTGAAACAATGAGCCTTCCCATTGAAAACCACCAACAAGTTTTACAGTAACTCGAAAGAAGAAGAAGAAGAGAGAGAGAGAGATAACGATTTCTAAATCACTTCCGAGAAACCGTCCGAGAAGACTTTAAGGCTAGCTGCAAAAGTGATGAGAAAATCTTGATCTTACGGCCATGGTCAGTAGTTAGTCATGTAGTCACTCTCTAAAAGCAATTAGAGTTAGGCCGAACAGCAACATAAAAGCTTGTCCCCTTGCGCCTTAGAACGGCCGCCTAGAGAGGTAAAATTTCACAATAGCTAATTCATCTGCTCTGTTAATTGTACAAAAGTACAGGTCTGATATAGATAGCTTGTCAGGTGTGATCGACACGTGTAGTTTCATGTTCTGTTTTTTGGGCATTCCTAACCATTATAAGTAGTCACCGATTCTAAGGAGGTTCAAAATGTTGGTTCTGAGAAGGCTGAGCGGCGCCAAATTGGATGCTTTCGTCTAGGTGTAGTCCGCTAACCTCTCAATCGGCTTAGGGCATTCGATGACACCAAATATCTGTGGACAGCAGTCCCAGCCATGCAACCGTGGACACTAAATGGGAAGAAAATCCTATGTGACCTAGGTCACACGTGATGAAGCTATGTACCTAGGGTACGGGCACGGACCTGTCCAAAAGAGCCCTATCCAAGGACATCCCTAGAAGAAGTCACCTTTCAATCGACTTGAAGGTATCCCACTCGACGGATTCAAGACACTCGACCAAGAAGCTATCACTCGACCATGAAGCCAACCACTCGACTGCTAGGAGGCTTAAAGTCACTCCGCAGGCAAACGATCGGCTATTAAGTAGTCTTTATGGTCATTATGGCACTTTATCAGGGGCGTTACCAGTAACGCCCAACCTTAAATGTACCTTAAACCCTGCATTACCGAGGGCAGGAGAGGACCGGCGAACTCTATATAAGCCACCCCCTCCTCAGTATGAAGAGTTCGCACCCCTGTTATTCATACACACATAATCCAATCGACCGCCTCCGGGCACCGAGACGTAGGGCTGTTACTTCCTCCGAGAAGGGCCTGAACTCGTAATCCCCGTGTGTTTACAACTTCCCAATAGCTGAGATCTAGCCTCTCCATACACACCCCTCTACATCACTGTCAGAGTTAGAACCACGACAGTTGGCGCCCACCGTGGGGCAGGAATCTTAGCGCCTGATTGGAGAAGTTGCGATTTTTCCGATCCCTTTGATCATGGTTTCGTGCGGAGTTTTGGTGGAGGGCCGCGAGATCCGCCTCGACGCGCTCACGTTCATCGCCGACGACTCCGCCTGGCTTCAGGAGGCACCACTCGACATCGACGCGCTCCCCGTCCACGGTGCGACGCACTTCCGCGCATGCGTTCGTGGCGTCCTCCTGCGGCAGCCGTCGACCCAGTATCGGTCGGCCCCCGTGTCATCTCCCCGCTCTGTCTCCCACCGGTGCAAGCGCTCCGGTCGGTCGAGACTTCAGAGGTGGGTGAGGCATGCCGTGGCTCGCCAGTCGGCCGCCCCACAAGTCGCGGCAATCGAGCCCAACGAATCCCTCTGCGGCCTGTTCGACTGGCTCCGCGGAGACCGCATCCGAGTGCGACAGCAGCGACCCAGCGGCGAGGTTCTGGCGGTCGATGGAACGCACAGTCCTCCCGGTTTCCCTCGCGCTGATGGAGGCGCGGGTGGGGGCGACCCGTCGCATCCCCACGATGAGTATCTCCCCGAACCTCTCACGTCATTACAGCGAGAGGAGCTTCGCCGCCGGAACATGGACGCACTCCACACTCCTATCGTCGGAGAGACCCCCGAGGCCCGGGCCTTGGAGGACGCGCGCTTGGCTAACTTGGCCGAGCGCACTCGACTGGAGAATCTCCAGCGAGCACTCGACAAGCAAGTGCGTCGGCGGGCTCCCGAGTCTAGTCGACGTCAGCTCTTCCCGCCGACGCAGGTATACCGAACCCCAGTTCAGAATTTGGCCGCCGCAGCCCGTATAGCAGAATCGATTCAGCCCTCCCAGTCGGAGGCTGGCAGGGGCTTGTTGTAGATCAGAGCGTTGCTCCGGGCGGCGGGAAACCAGAATTCCGTTGTTTCTCAGTCGTGGAATAGGATCCACAGTCGATCCTTTGCAACAGATACAGTCCAGTCGGCTCACAGCCCGAGATCGCCCCCGAGGCGTGAGGGACGTGGTGACCGGCATGATCAGTACAGAAGGAATGAGCAGTATGATCACCGATCCGATCGTGATGATCGACGTCGAGTGCCAACCCCTCCCCTGAGGAGTGGGTCATATGCGCCTCGACATCGAGATGACAGGCGCCCTCATAGTGTTGGGCAGAGGATTCCAGTCGACCCCAGGGACCCAGGCTTTGACGCGAGATCTATCCTCGTTCAAGGTTTGGTTGACAGGAACAGAGCTCATCGGGAAGGCCACAACAGAGATGCGCCTGCCCGCAGCAGAGTACATGTTTCGGGGCCAGAGTGTTTCAGTCGAGCCATCAGAGCCGCAGTGATTCCTCCCAACTTCAGGTTGGCGACTGGAGTCAGCAAGTTCACCGGTGAGTCTAAGCCTGACACTTGGCTCGAAGATTACCGAGTGGCTGTATAGATTGGCGGTGGCAATGATGAGGTGGTCATGAAGCATTTGCCTCTCATGTTAGAGGGCTCAGCCAGAGCGTGGCTAAATCAGTTGGCACCCAGCAGCATCTACACTTGGGAGGACCTCTCCCGAGTGTTTGTCACAACCTTTGAGGGAACATGCAAGCGACCCGCAGGCCTTACAGAATTGCGTTCTTGCGTACAGAAATCGAATGAAACTCTGAGGGATTACATCCAGAGGTGGATCACGTTGCATCACACAGTTGAGAATGTGCCTGACCATCAAGCAGTTTGTGCCTTTAAAGAAGGCGTTAAATACAAAGAATTGAATCTGAAGTTCGGTCGAACTGGAGAGATGTCTCTGAACCGGATGATGGAGATTGCCACCAAATACGCTAATGGTGAAGACGAAGATCGACTCCGGAGTGGCAAGCACAAGGCAGTCGCCCAAGAAACCGGAGGAAACTCCAGTCGGAAATAGAAGCGGAAGGCCGAGCCAGCCGCCCCTGGGGAGGCCTGGCCGTAACCCAGGGAAATTTCAAGGGAAAACCCAAAGGCTCCTGGAAGCCCAAGAAAGTCAAGGATCAAGATGGAAATGATGTTTTGGATCTGCCATGTCACATCCACACCAAGAAAGATGAAGAGGATAATTTTATTTACCCGAAGCATACCACTCGACAGTGCCGGCTCCTGATCCAGCAGTTTCAGGGAAAACAGTCCAATGATAAGGAAAAAGAGTCGGACAGAGTTGAGGACAAGGAAGATAGTGACGATGGATACCCCCAAATCAATTCCACCCTGATGATTTTTGCTGATGTCGAAAGCAAAAGTCAACTGAAAGTCATTAACCGTGAGGTGAATATGGTTGCTCCGGCAACACCTAGTTATCTGAAGTGGTCTCAGACTGCCATCACATTCGACCAGTCTGATCACCCTACGCACATTGCCACCCCTGGGAGGCAAGCTTTGGTGGTCGACCCAGTTGTCGAAGGCACTCGACTGACCAAAGTCCTGATGGATGGTGGCAGTGGCCTGAACATATTGTATGCTGAAACATTAAAAGGAATGGGCATTCCGATGTCCAGGCTCAGTACCAGTAAGATGAGCTTCCACGGAGTCATTCCTGGGAAGAAAGCCGAATCACTCGGCCAGATCGCTCTTGATGTGGTTTTTGGTAATTCAAAGAATTACCGCCAGGAAAAGTTGACATTCGAGGTTGTGGATTTCCAAAGTGCTTATCATGCCATTTTGGGCAGGCCAGCTTACGCACGCTTCATGGCTTGACCATGTTATGTGTATCTCAAATTGAAGATGCCTGGTCCCAAAGGTGTGATCACTGTTACAGGCAATCGGAAGAAGGCAGAAGAGTGTTTTCAGAAAGGCTCAAAGATTGCTGACGCTCAGATGGCAGTTGTTGAGCTGCAAGAGTACCAGAAGACTGCTGATCCGAGTGAATTGCTACGAGCCAAGAAGCCTGCTTCAGAATCTGCTTTTCAGTCGTCCGGTGAAACAAAGCCAGCCCACATTCACCCGACCGACCCCGATGCTGCCCCGACTCACATCTCAACGACGCTCGACTCCAAATAGGAAGAAGCGCTCATCCAGTTCCTCCGTGAGAACTGGGACATCTTCGCATGGAAGCCTTCTGACATGCCTGGAGTTCCCAGGGGGCTGGCTGAGCACCGTCTACGAGTCGACCCGAAGTTCAAGCCTATGAAAGAACATCTTCGACGGTCCGCCGTCCAGAAGAGGAAAGCTATTGGCGAGGAGGTGGCTCGGCTCTTAGCAGCGGAGTTCATCCGAGAGATTTACCACTCCGAGTGGCTCGCCAATGTTGTCATGGTCCCCAAGAAGGACAAGTCACTTCGCATGTGCATTGACTTTAAACATATCAATCGGGCCTGCCCGAAAGATCATTTCCCTCTCCCCCGCATCGACCAGGTAGTCGACTCGACCGCGGGGTGTGAGCGTTTGTCTTTTCTAGATGCTTATTCAGGGTACCATCAGATCCGTCTGTATGGACCCGACGAGATCAAAACGGCTTTCATCACCCCATTCGGGTGCTTCTGTTACATCACCATGCCCTTCGACCTCAAGAATGCTGGAGCCACGTTCATGAGGATGATTCAGAAATGTTTGCTCACTCAGATCAGTCGGAACGTAGAAGCATACATGGATGGTATTGTGGTTAAGTCACGGAAAGGTTCCGACCTACTGACTGACCTTGCCGAAACCTTTGCTAACCTCAGGAGATATGATATCAAGCTCAATCCATCAAAGTGCACATTCGGAGTTCCAGGTGAAAAGTTACTCGGTTTCCTCGTTTCCGAACAAGGAATCGACGCCAATCCCGAGAAAGTTGGCACCATACTCCGGATGAAGTGCCCTGTGCGTGTACACGATGTCCAGAAGCTTACAGGTTGCTTGGCCGCTCTAAGTCGATTCATTTCTCATCTCGGTGAAAAGGCGTTGCCTCTTTACCGACTGATGAAGAAGTCTGACAAGTTCGAGTGGACTCCAGAAGCTGATGCAGCGTTCGCAGAGCTCAAAGCTCTGCTCTCCACCCAGCCGGTGCTTGCTGCCCCAATCAGTAAAGAGCCTCTGCTGCTTTACATTGCGGCCACGGGACAAGTTGTCAGTACAGTACTTACGGTCGAGCGGGAAGAAGAAGGAAAGGCCTTCAGAGTTCAGCGCCCAGTATATTACGTGTCTGAAGTTTTGACTCCTTCGAAGCAAAGATATCCCCATTACCAGAAGCTTGTATATGGGATTTACTGAAGGAAATATGCCCTAGAGGCAATAATAAAGTTATTATTTATTTCCTTATAATCATGATACATAGAGATTTGCAAGATACATACGGATCTGAATGTTGCAGACCCGTTGACTAAGCTTCTTCCACGAGCAAAACATGATCAACACCAAAGCTCCATGGGTGTTAGAATCATTATAGTGTAATCTAGATTATTGACTCTAGTGCAAGTGGGAGACTGAAGAGAAATATGCCCTAGAGGCAATAATAAAGTTATTATTTATTTCCTTATATCATGATAAAAGTTTATTATTCATGCTAGAATTGTATTAACCGGAAACATAATACATGTGTGAATACATAGACAAACAGAGTGTCACTAGTATGCCTCTACTTGACTAGCTCGTTAATCAGAGATGGTTATGTTTCCTAACCATGGACAAAGAGTTGTTATTTGATTAACGGGATCATATCATTAGTTGAATGATCTGATTGACATGACCCATTCCATTATCTTAGCACCCGATCGTCTAGTATGTTGCTATTGCTTTCTTCGTGACTTATACATGTTCCTATGACTATGAGATTATGCAACTCCCGTTTGCCAGAGGAACACTTTGTGTGCTACCAAACGTCACAACGTAACTGGGTGATTATAAAGGAGCTCTACAGGTGTCTCCAAAGGTACATGTTGGGTTGGCGTATTTCGAGATTAGGATTTGTCACTCCGATTGTCGGAGAGGTATCTCTGGGCCCTCTCGGTAATGCACATCACTTAAGCCTTGCAAGCATTGCAACTAATGAGTTAGTTGCGGGATGATGTATTACAGAATGAGTAAAGAGACTTGCCGGTAACGAGATTGAACTAGGTATAGGATACCGACGATCGAATCTCGGGCAAGTAACATACCGATGACAAAGGGAACAACGTATGTTGTTATGCGGTCTGACCGATAAAAGATCTTCGTAGAATATGTAGGAGCCAATATGAGCATCCAGGTTCCGCTATTGGTTATTGACCGGAGACGTGTCTCGGTCATGTCTACATTGTTCTCGAACCCGTAGGGTCCGCACGCTTAAGGTTACGATGACAGTTATATTATGAGTTTATGCATTTTGATGTACCGAAGGTTGTTCGGAGTCCAGGATGTGATCATGGACATGACGAGGAGTCTCGAAATGGTCGAGACATAAAGATTGATATATTGGAAGCCTATGTTTGGATATCGGAAGTGTTCCGGGTGAAATCGGGATTTTACCGGAGTACTGGGAGGTTACCGGAACCCCCCCGGGAGGTATATGGGCCTTAGTGGGCCTTAGTGGAAGAAGAGAAGAGGCAGCCAGGGCTGGGCCGCGCGCCCCTCCACCCCTAGTCCGAATAGGACAAGGAGAGAGGGGGCCGGCACCCCCCTCCTTCTCTCTCTCTCTCTCTTTTCCCACCTCACGAATCCTATTCCAACTAGGAAAGGGGGGGAGTCTTACTCCCAGAGGGAGTAGGACTCCTCTTGGCGCGCCTCTCCTGGCCGGCCGGCCCCCTCCCTTGAACCTTTATATACGGAGGCAGGGGCACCCCTAGAAACACAAGTTGATCCACGTGATCATATTCTTAGCCGTGTGCGGTGCCCCCTTCCACCGTAGTCCTCGATAATATTGTAGCGGTGCTTAGGCGAAGCCCTGCGACAGTAGTACATCAAGATCATCACCACGCCGTCGTGCTGACGGAACTCTTCCCTGACACTTTGCTGGATCAGAGTCCGGGGATCGTCATCGAGCTGAACGTGTGCTAGAACTCGGAGGTGCCGTAGTTTCGGTGCTTGATCGGTCGGGCCATGGAGACGTACGACTACATCAACCAAACGCTTCCACAGTCGATCTACAAGGGTACGTAGACAACACTCTCCCCTCTCATTGCTATGCATCACATGATCTTGCGTGAGCGTAGGAAATTTTTTAAAATTACTACGAAACCCAACAGTGGCATCAGAGCCTAGGTTATATATGTTGATGTTATATGCACGAGTAGAACACAAGTGAGTTGTGGACGATACAAGTCATACTGCCTACCAACATGTCATACTTTGGTTCGGCGGTATTGTTGGACGAGCGACCCGGACCAACATTACGCATACGCTTACGCGAGACCGGTTCCCCCGACGTGCTTTGCACATAGATGGCTTGCGGGCGACAGTCTCTCCAACTTTAGTTGAACCGAGTGTGGCTACGCCCGATCCTTGCGAAGGTTAAAACAGAACCAACTTGACAAACTATCGTTGTGGTTTTGATGCGTAGGTAAGATTGGTTCTTACTTAAGACCGTAGCAGCCACGTAAAACATGCAACAACAAAGTAGAGGACGTCTAACTTGTTTTTGCAGGGCATGTTGTGATGTGATATGGTCAAGACATGATACTAAATTTTATTGTATGAGATGATCATGTTTTGTAACCGAGTTATCGGCAACTGGCAGGAGCCATATGGTTGTCGCTTTATTGTATGCAATGCAATCACAATGTAATGCTTTACTTTATCACTAAACAGTAGCGATAGTCGTGGAAGCATAAGATTGGCGAGACGACAACGATGCTACGATGGAGATCAAGGTGTCGCGCCGGTGACGATGGTGATCATGACGGTGCTTCGGAGATGGAGATCACAAGCACAAGATGATGATGGCCATATCATATCACTTATATTGATTGCATGTGATGTTTATCTTTTATGCATCTTATCTTGCTTTGATTGACGGTAGCATTATAAGATGATCTCTCACTAAATTATCAAGAGTGTTCTCCCTGAGTATGCACCGTTGCGAAAGTTCTTCGTGCTGAGACACCACGTGATGATCGGGTGTGATAGGCTCTACGTTCAAATACAACAGGTGCAAAACAGTTGCACACGCAGAATACCCAGGTTATACTTGACGAGCCAAGCATATACAGATATGGCCTCGGAACACGGAGACCGAAAGGTCGAGCGTGAATCATATAGTAGATATGATCAACATAAAGATGTTCACCAATGAAACTACTCCATCTCACGTGATGATCGGACATGGTTTAGTTGATTTGGATCACGTAATCACTTAGAGGATTAGAGGGATGTCTATCTAAGTGGGAGCTCTTAAGTAATATGATTAACTGAACCTAAATTTATCATGAACTTAGTACCTGATAGTATCTTGCTTGTTTATGTTGATTGTAGATAAATGGCCCGTGCTGTTGTTCCGTTGAATTTTAATGCGTTCCTTGAGAAAGCAAAGTTGAAAGATGATGGTAGCAATTACACGGACTGGGTCCGTAACTTGAGGATTATCCTCATTGCTGCACAGAAGAATTACGTCCTGGAAGCACCGCTGGGTGCCAGGCCTGCTGCTGGAGCAACACCAGATGTTGTGAATGTCTGGCAGAGCAAAGCTGACGATACTCGATAGTTCAGTGTGCCATGCTTTACGACTTAGAACCGGGACTTCAACGACGTTTTGAATGTCATGGAGCATATGAGATGTTCCAAGAGTTGAAGTTAATATTTCAAGCAAATGCCCGGATTGAGAGATATGAAGTCTCCAATAAGTTATATAGCTGCAAGATGGAGGAGAACAGTTCTGTCAGTGAGCATATACTCAAAATGTCTGGGTATAATAATCACTTGATTCAAATGGGAGTTAATCTTCCAGATGATTGCGTCATTGACAGAATTCTCCAATCACTGCCACCAAGCTACAAGAGCTTCGTGATGAACTATAATATGCAAGGGATGAACAAGACTATTCCCGAGCTCTTCGCAATGCTGAAAGCTGCGGAGGTAGAAATCAAAAAGGAGCATCAAGTGTTGATGGTCAACAAGACCACTAGTTTCAAGAAAAAGGGCAAAGGGAAGAAGAAGGGGAACTTCAAGAAGAACAGCAAGCAAGTTGCTGCTCAAGAGAAGAAACCCAAGTCTGGACCTAAGCCTGAAACTGAGTGCTTCTACTGCAAGCAGACTGGTCACTGGAAGCGGAACTGCCCCAAGTATTTGGCGGATAAGAAGGATGGCAAGGTGAACAAAGGTATATGTGATATACATGTTATTGATGTGTACCTTACTAAAGCTCGCAGTAGCACCTGGGTATTTGATACTGGTTCTGTTGCTAATATTTGCAACTCGAAACAGGGACTACGGAATAAGCGGGCACTGGCAAAGGACGAGGTAACGATGCGCGTGGGAAACGGTTCCAAAGTCGATGTGATCGCGGTCGGCACGCTACCTCTACATCTACCTTCGGGATTAATATTAGAACTAAATAATTGTTATGTGGTGCCAGCGTTAAGCATGAACATTATATCTGGATCTTGTTTAATGCGAGACGGTTATTCATTTAAATCAGAGAATAATGGTTGTTCTATTTATATGAGTAATATCTTTTATGGTCATGCACCCTTGAAGAGTGGTCTATTCCTATTGAATCTCGATAGTAGTAATACACATATTCATAATGTTGAAGCCAAAAGATGCAGAGTTGATAATGAAAGTGCAACTTATTTGTGGCACTGTCGTTTAGGTCATATCGATATAAAGCGCATGAAGAAACTCCATACTGATGGACTTTTGGAACCACTTGATTATGAATCACTTGGTACTTGCGAACCGTGCCTCATGGGCAAGATGACTAAAACACCGTTCTCCGGTACTACGGAGAGAGCAACAGATTTGTTGGAAATCATACATACAGATGTATGTGGTCCGATGAATATTGAGGCTCGTGGCGGATATCATTATTTTCTCACCTTCACAGATGACTTAAGCAGATATGGGTATATCTACTTAATGAAACATAAGTCTGAAACATTTGAAAAGTTCAAAGAATTTCAGAGTGAAGTTGAAAATCATCGTAACAAGAAAATAAAGTTTCTACGATCTGATCGTGGAGGAGAATATTTGAGTTACGAGTTTGGTGTACATTTGAAAAAATGCGGAATAGTTTCGCAACTCACGCCACCCGGAACACCACAGCGTAATGGTGTGTCCGAACGTCGTAATCGTACTTTACTAGATATGGTGCGATCTATGATGTCTCTTACTGATTTACCGCTATCATTTTGGGTATACGCTCTAGAGACGGCCGCATTCATGTTAAACAGGGCACCATCAAAATCCGTTGAGACGACGCCTTATGAACTATGGTTTGGCAAGAAACCAAAGTTGTCGTTTCTGAAAGTTTGGGGCTGCGATGCTTATGTGAAAAAGCTTCAACCTGATAAGCTCGAACCCAAATCGGAGAAATGTGTCTTCATAGGATATCCAAAGGAGACTATTGGATGCACCTTCTATCACAGATCCGAAGGCAAAACATTCGTTGCCAAGAATGGATCCTTTTTAGAGAAGGAGTTTCTCTCGAAAGAAGTGAGTGGGAGGAAAGTGGAACTTGATGAGGTAACTGTACCTGCTCCCTTGTTGGAAAGTAGTACATCACAGAAAATTGTTTCTGCGACACCTACACCAATAAGTGAGGAAGTTAATGATAATGATCATGAAACTTCAGAACAAGATACTACTGAACCTCGTAGATCAACCAGAGTAAGATCCGCACCAGAGTGGTACGGTAATCCAGTTCTGGAAGTCATGCTACTAGATCATGATGAACCTACGAACTATGAAGAAGCGATGGTGAGCCCAGATTCCGCAAAGTGGCTTGAAGCCATGAAATCTGAGATGGGATCCATGTATGAGAACAAAGTATGGACTTTGGTTGACTTGCCCGATGATCGGCAAGCAATTGAAAATAAATGGATCTTTAAGAAGAAGACTGACGCTGATGGTAATGTTACTGTCTACAAAGCTCGACTTGTTGCGAAAGGTTTTCGACAAGTTCAAGGGATTGACTACGATGAGACCTTCTCACCCGTAGCGATGCTTAAGTCCGTCCAAATCATGTTAGCAATTGCCGCATTTTATGATTATGAAATTTGGCAGATGGATGTCAAAACTGCATTCCTGAATGGATTTCTGGAAGAAGAGTTGTATATGATGCAACCGGAAGGTTTTGTCGATCCAAAGGGAACTAACAAAGTGTGCAAGCTCCAGCGATCCATTTATGGACTAGTGCAAGCCTCTCGGAGTTGGAATAAACGCTTTGATAGTGTGATCAAAGCATTTGGTTTTATACAGACATTCGGAGAAGCCTGTATTTACAAGAAAGTGAGTGGGAGCTCTGTAGCATTTCTAATATTATATGTGGATGACATATTACTGATCGGAAATGATATAGAATTTCTGGATAGCATAAAGGGATACTTGAATAAGAGTTTTTCAATGAAAGACCTCGGTGAAGCTGCTTACATATTAGGCATTAAGATCTATATATATAGATCAAGACGCTTAATTGGACTTTCACAAAGCACATACCTTGACAAAATTTTGAAGAAGTTCAAAATGGATCAAGCAAAGAAAGGGTTCTTGCCTGTGTTACAAGGTGTGAAATTGAGTAAGACTCAATGCCCGACCACTGCAGAAGATAGAGAGAATATGAAAGATGTTCCCTATGCATCAGCCATAGGATCTATCATGTATGCAATGCTGTGTACCAGACCTGATGTGTGCCTTGCTATAAGTCTAGCAGGGAGGTACCAAAGTAATCCAGGAATGGATCACTGGACAGCGGTCAAGAACATCCTGAAATACCTGAAAAGGACTAAGGATATGTTTCTCGTATATGGAGGTGACAAAGAGCTCGTCGTAAAAGGTTACGTTGATGCAAGCTTTGACACTGATCCGGACGATTCTAAATCGCAAACCGGATACGTGTTTACATTAAACGGTGGAGCTGTCAGTTGGTGCAGTTCTAAACAAAGCGTCGTAGCGGGATCTACATGTGAAGCGGAGTACATAGCTGCTTCGGAAGCAGCGAACGAAGGAGTCTGGATGAAGGAGTTCATATCCGATCTAGGTGTCATACCTAATGCATCGGGTCCAATGAAAATCTTTTGTGACAATACTGGTGCAATTGCCCTGGCAAAGGAATCCAGATTTCACAAGAGAACCAAACACATCAAGAGACGCTTCAACTCCATCCGGCATCTAGTCCAGGTGGGAGACATAGAGATTTGCAAGATACATACGGATCTGAATGTTGCAGACCCGTTGACTAAGCTTCTTCCACGAGCAAAACATGATCAACACCAAAGCTCCATGGGTGTTAGAATCATTATAGTGTTAATCTAGATTATTGACTCTAGTGCAAGTGGGAGACTGAAGGAAATATGCCCTAGAGGCAATAATAAAGTTATTATTTATTTCCTTATAATCATGATAAATGTTTATTATTCATGCTAGAATTGTATTAACCGGAAACATAATACATGTGTGAATACATAGACAAACAAAGTGTCACTAGTATGCCTCTACTTGACTAGCTCGTTAATCAAAGATGGTTATGTTTCCTAACCATGAACAATGAGTTGTTATTTGATTAACGGGATCACATCATTAAGAGAATGATCTGATTGACATGACCCATTCCATTAGCTTACCACACGATCATTTAGTATGTTGCTATTGCTTTCTTCATGACTTATACATGTTCCTATGACTATGAGATTATGCAACTCCCGTTTGCCGGAGGAACACTTTGGGTGCTACCAAACGTCACAACGTAACTGGGTGATTATAAAGGAGCATTACAGGTGTCTCCAAAGGTAGATGTTGGGTTGGCGTATTTCGAGATTAGGATTTGTCACTCCGATTGTCGGAGAGGTATCTCTGGACCCTCTCGGTAATGCACATCACTTAAGCCTTGCAAGCATTGAAACTAAATGAGTTAGTTGCGGGATGATGTATTATAGAACGAGTAAAGAGACTTGCCAGTAACGAGATTGAACTAGGTATTGGAATACCGATGATCGAATCTCGGGCAAGTAACATACCGATGACAAAGGGAACAACGTATGTTGTTATGCGGTCTGACCGATAAAGATCTTCGTAGAATATGTAGGAGCCAATATGGGCATCCAGGTCCCGCTATTGGTTATTGACCAGAGACGTGTCTCGGTCATGTCTACATTGTTCTCGAACCTGTAGGGTCCGCACGCTTAAGGTTACGATGACAGTTATATTATGAGTTTATGCATTTTGATGTACCGAAGGTTGTTCAGAGTCCCGGATGTGATCACGGACATGACGAGGAGTCTCGAAATGGTCGAGACATAAAGATTGATATATTGGAAGCCTATATTTGGACATCGGAAGTGTTCCGGGTGAAATCGGGATTTTACCAGAGTACCGGGAGGTTACCGGAACCCCCCGGGAGCCATATGGGCCTTAATGGGCTTTAGTGGAAAGGAGAAAGGGGCAGCCCAAGGTGGCCGCGTGCCTCCCCCTCCCCTAGTCCTATTAGGACTAGGAGAGGTGGCCGGCCCCCCTCTCCCTCTTTCCCCCTCGGGGAATCCTAGTCCAACTAGGATTGGGGGGGGAGTCCTACTCCCGGAAGGAGTAGGACTCCTCCTGCGCCCTCCTCCTGGCCGGCGCCCCCCTCCCCCTTGGCTCCTTTATATACTGAGGCAGAGGCACCCCAGAAACACAGAAGTTGATCCACGTGATCTATTCCTTAGCCGTGTGCGGTGCCCCCAGCCACTATAGTCCTCGATAATACTGTAGCGGAGTTTAGGCGAAGCCCTGCTGCTGTAGTGCATCAAGATCGTCACCACGCCGTCGTGCTGACGGAGCTCTTCCCCGACACTTTGCTGGATCGGAGTCCGGGGATCGTCATCGAGCTAAACGTGTGCTCGAACTCGGAGGTGCCGTAGTTTCGGTGCTTGATCGGTTGGATCGTGAAGACGTACGACAACTTCCTCTACGTTGCATCAACGCTTCCGCAGTCGGTCTGCGTGGGTACGTAGACAACACTCTCCCCTCTCGTTGCTATGCATCACATGATCTTGCGTGTGCGTAGGAATTTTTTTGAAATTACTACGAAACCCAACACCTAGGTAGGGCTGCGACGTGTTGATCTTCCGAGGCCGGGCATTACCCAGGAAAGTGTGTCTGGCCAAATGGGATCGAGCGTGTTGGGTTATGTGGTGCACCCCTGCAGGGAAATTAATCTATTCGAATAGCCGCGATCTTCGGTAACAGGACGACTTGGAGTTGTACCTTGACCTTATGACAACTAGAACCAGATACTTAATAAAACACACCCTTCCAAGTCCCAGATACAACCGGTGATCGCTCTCTAACAGGGCGACGAGGAGAGGATCGCCGGGTAGGATTATGCTATGCGATGCTACTTGGAGGACTTCAGTCTACTCTCTTCTACATGCTGCAAGACGAAGGCTGCCAGAAGCGTAGTCTTCGGAGGACTAGCTATCCCCCTCTTATTCCGGCATTCTGCAGTTCAGTCCTCATATGATATCCTTATTCCATTTGATACCAATGCATACATATGTAGGGTAGCTCCTTGCTTGCGAGTACTTTGGATGAGTACTCACGGTTGCTTTGCTCCCTCTTTTCCCCCTTTCTATACCTGATTGCTGCGACCAGACGTTGGAGCCCAGGAGCCAGACGCCACCGTCGACGACGACTACTACTACTCGGGAGGTGCCTACTACTACGTGCAGCCCGCTGACGGCGACCAGTAGTTTAGGAGGATGCCAGGCAGGAGGCCTGCGCCTCTTTTGATCTGTATCCCAGTTTGTGCTAGCCTTCTTAAGGCAAACTTGTTTAACTTATGTCTGTACTCAGATATTGTTGCTTCGGCTGACTCGTCTATGATCGAGCTCTTGTATTCGAGCCCTCGAGGCCCCTGGCTTGTAATATGATGCGTGTATGACTTATTTTATTTGTAGAGTTGTGTTGTGATATCTTTCCGTGAGTCCCTGATCTTGATCGTACACGTTTGCGTGTATGATTAGTGTACGATTGAATCGGGGGCGTCACAAGTTGGTATCAGAGCCGACTGCCTGTAGGAACCCCCCTTTACAACTCCTTGGCCGAAGTTGAGTCTAGTCATTGAAAAGGTTTTGACTAACATGGTTGCGCGGCCCATGGGCCCACGTCGCCATTGGGTGGTATTAGGATCTTTTATTCCTCGTCTATACTCTAGCACTCTGATCTCTCTTCTGTTCGGGTTAAATGAATTTCTAAAATCTAACTTTAGGTTCTCGAAAACACTTTCTCCCGGAGAGCCCCTTACTCTAGATGAATACTTGGTGCCTACCGACTTGCAGTTCTTTGTCACGTGAATACCCCTACGGATAAATCCTCACACTTGTCGAGTATCCGCTCATCCCCAGTTGATTCAAGCAATTCACATAAGTCTTCAAAATACCATTCGATCTTCCGAAAATCCTGAGGGGCCTTTTGCTCTTGAAATTCTTGCTTACTTGCATTATGGTTAATCCCATAAGTCTAGTAATCTTATTGGCATCCCTTGTCTTTATCATTTTAAGTCCATTGATTCAATATGTTGAGGATGCTCGCATCCCTCAACTGAATCCTAGAATTCATCCTTCCGGCTCAGTGTCAGTTTGAACATGAGCTGGTTCTCAACCAATTAAATTGTCGTCGGTTGTACCCCTAAGTCTATTCAACTATTCCCTCCTTAATCAGAGCATTTGCTTCTGATCACTTGAATTGGAAATCATAAATCCTTTGTGATTGAGCTTTGAATTAGTCAGTTGTTTCTATCATATGATCTCCTTGCATTCTTTCTACTTCTGGTTGAGTACCGATGCTCACATCAGATCCCTTATGGACCACCAGATCCTTTGTTGGATTTTATCTGACAACGCCCTTCATATTCAATAACCATGCGAGCCTATTCTCGGATACATAATGCCTTTGGTAAATTGTATCCTCTGCTTTCTCGACCATGCTCTGCCTTCGAGCTTGAGTTAAATTACTCCTAAAGATTGTGGTATATGATTCTAAGATGCACCGATGTGTTGAACCTATACCTTTTCTAACCTGTGTAAACCCAGAAACTTCTACAGGTCATACTGTACTGGTGTTATGCCAGGTAAAATTTCAACACCGCAACTTCGTCGAAAACGAGAAGTGAATGAAAGTTTATGCATTGGAAAAGTGGGAGTCGACCTTGAACTTTGTGTTCATGCCCATGGACACGATGTAGATCTTATCGTGGAAGCTTCTCTTTAAGTTAATTATTCCCCGGGAATAAGTTCTTCTTATATCTGGGATCTGGCCTTTGCAAGCGTGGTTTCGACTATGTTCTCCTTTAAATACCATTTCTCATGCAAGTATAAGCACTTGTCTTCTGTAGAGCAATACCCCGGACCAACCTTTACTTTGATCTGTCGTCGAGTATTACCCCCTTGGTATCTGGAGATTATCACGGAACTGCATAACTTCTTATGAGTTCTTCATCAAGTACTACATTCTCACTGATTCCTTTTTTTTCCACGGGCTTGAGTTATTAGACACTCAAAGACACCGATAACTGAATCGAGTTCGCACCGCGATTAAACAACTCTTGGTAACCTTCATTACTTACGAATTTGAACTCGATCACGTAAGTCCTGGCCTGCTCGGCTATATCATTATCATGCTAAACTTTAACTGTGCTACCTGGTCCTTAATCCTGGAGCACAACTTTCGATGATGAGCTAAGCTTACGTCGATCTTCCTCATCATATCAGTTCGCCTTGAACAACAAGCTTGATTTCAAGTTTGTGTCCTACCCATGGTTCCAATAACCTTCCGCTTCATCATTCCTTTGACCTGATGTCGTCGTTGATTGATTACATCTTCATGAAATCTCTCGACAAATGTCATCATCGACCTTATGAGCTCTCCCAGGATATCAATTGAGTTCATGATGAGAAATACTATCCCTGCCCCCGATGATTTGTGATATCTTCGACCACTTTATTGCCTTCCGTTCAAGACAAACTTGTTCGTGTTTTGTGTTATACCTTGAGTTCCTTGCTATCCATCATTTGTTCTTCTTTACCTTGGAGTATTACCATCTTTTAATATCAAGGATGTTGTGAGGATTGCTCCACCTCTTAAGAATTCTTGGTATAGTGATACTTCTCATCATCACCATTCTTTCTTGGTCCTCGCGTTGATTCCAACCGGGGTACCAACAAGTGAACGGTGCTGTTTGGATTCTGCCTTTCTAGCAACCCTATTGCTTTGAAGTTAATGGTCGGCCATTCATTCTTAGACTATTGATTATTGAATCACCATTCTGACATTGGTTGTGCAGCCCAACCCATATTTCGGGCGCACCTTCTACCAATGTTTAATTGTGTATGTTTTCCTCAAACATGCTTCATTATATCATTTGATCTGACAAATGCTATCTCCTTATCCACATAATTGAGGAGATGCATCTTTTTGGATACCTCGTTGAATTATCGCTGAGTCCGTCAGCCACTTCCTCATCCTCTCCTTGGTTTAATGATGAACTCTGGTTTCGGAACTTGCTTCCATGGTTCATTTCCCGAGAATCTTAGGATGTGCTTGCATTAATTTGTGTTGCATCTTTTCTTCTCGGGCATCCTGAGTCTGAGTTATCCTGACACCAATCAGATCTGAATCTCGGTCAGATATGATGGTTAGAACATAATTCCAGGAGTTATAACATTGATCCTTATATGACCCGGTAAGGTGATGTCATGCCTAGCACACCTGGCTTGAGGACCTATTGTTATAGTTTCCTTTTTGGCAAGGTTAGTCATTATTCCGTGTGGAAATTGTAAGAGTTATCCTATAAGTTGTTCCAGATGGATCCTTTTTGTTTCCAAAGTCTGATCTTCACCGGATGACCATGTCAATGCTATCTCGAAGCATGTCCATGGTACTCCGATTTTGAACAAGAACATTGAAGCTAATGCTAAATGTTTCCTGCTCAATTATCCAAACACCGTTGTATGTGTAATATCATGAGCTTCCTCCCCCTTACTTAAGTGGTTTTCTACCTTCTATCCGGTCTTGGATATCATACTCTGCTTGTTCTTGGGAAGGATATACCCCTGAAATATGTGTTTAAACACATTTTCCTTTCCATTGTTCTGTTTAATCTGTTAATCACATTTTTCCTTTCCATTGTTCTGTTTAACCTTCTTGAGGTTTATATGATCTAAGCAGCAATACGTCACTGCTTTTATAAGCACCTCAGTGTATAACTCTCTCAGTAAGACCCTGATACTATTGTTGATGACATTCTGGTATCCACCGATGGATGAGAACTTTGCCTAATGGTCCGCCTTGTTCAACGAGCAGGAAAATGGTTCTCTTTGTCCCTCGCCCTTGGTACCAATGATGCTACCAGCATAACTGACCGGTTATTCACTGACATGCCTTGCTATCATGACCGTGCAAGATGTCCATGCCCTTCCTTCTTTAACCACATGGTGGGCCCATAACCCACAGTTCCACAGGATCGAAACCTGACTCTTCTGTGCATCCTGTTGTCAAAGTTATTCCTCGCGCTTGACTTCATATGTAATTCACGGGCCACCTGCCTAGTGATCTATTCTGGTATCAGACGCAATACTTGTTCTCGTTGCTCTGAACCCCTTTCACCTTCTTTCTGGGCATCGAACGATTGCCTGGCTGCTTGAAACTTCTTATTGTACATTCGAACTTTACTCTCGATGTGTTTTAATTGTTCATCTCGAGAGGTTCTCATATGCCCATTCATGGGTTAATCCCAGATTATTACCCTTATGGCATTCTGTCATTGTCGATCTGCCCCATTACCTATTCGTAAGTACAAAGGAACCCCTGAAGAAAGGATTACGACTTCATAATGATGACCTGAAGCAGTGGACAAAGACATAAACGTAATGGATCGACCTCTTCGAGAAGAGCAACTAAGACCTAGAAGAACCGTTAGAATTTCGTAACCTATTCTTCCCCCTTACTCCCCTCTTAAATCTTGGGACAAGATTTCTTGTAGTGGAGGAGAATTGTGACGCCCGGATAATTAAGCTACAGTAATTCTCTGCTAATGATGCCACGTCACTTCGGTTACTATCGCTAATCTCATGTTAGTTCGAAACCGATTCAAATTCAAATTCAATTAAAGGTAAATAGTAAAATTTTCAAATATCAAAACTGAAATGTTCGGGTTGTGTCAAATAAATCGTACGTAATTATGGTGGAGAAACCAAACTTTGATAAAATGTTTAAAGGCTCTAAAACAATTAAAACAGTAGTGAAAACAATTAAACAGATGTCTATTGAATTTATAAAATGCTAAAACTATTTTATTATGGGTTAAGAATTAATCTTACAGTAGTTTGTTGATAAATACAAATTTAGGCACTAGTGGTAATTTTTATAAAACTAAAACTAAAAGAAACTACAAAAAAGAAAAGAAAATATAAAAAACAGAAAACAAAACTAACAAAGAATAAAAAAGGAAATAGAAGAACCCCCCCCCCCCCCGCTGGGCCACGGCCCAGCAGGTCATCGGGCCGCCAGGCCGGCCCGGTTGCACCCCACACCCCCTATATCCACCCCACTAGGGGAAACCCTAACCACCCACCCCACTTCCCCCACTCGTTCCCTCCCACACGCCTCTCTCCCCTTCCCCGTCTGGATCGGGGCAGAGGGCCCCAACCCCCCTTCCCCACGCCGCTCGTCGTCTCCGGCACCCAGCCCCGTGCCCCGCCGCTGAGCTTGGTCACCAGGCGCCGCCCCTCCCGGTCTCCTTCCTCTCCCTCCTACACCGCGCAGTCCTCCCTGAAGCCACCACAGGACACCGTCGCCGCGTGAGGACCGCTCCGCCGTCGCCAACGCCACCTCGCCGGACGCCTTCGCGGGATTGCTTCCCCCGTCGTCCTCCCCACGCCCCGCTGCCCATCCCCTACGGCCGTCGTGAGCACCTCCCGCTCCTCCTCTCCCCTCTGTCCCTCACCCACGCACTGCTCGACGTCGCCCGCGGCCACGCTCGCAATCGCTGCGCCATGGACCATGCCTCGTCCGGCGTACCCGCGCTCGCCGCCACTCAACTAGCCTCACGTCGACCGCGTGCCCACCCCGCCGTGGTCGCCCTCACCACCGCGCCCTCCCCCTGCGCGCGGCATGCCCTCTGCTCGCTGCTGCCGCGCCCGAGAGCGCCCTCGCCACGGCTGCGCGCGCTGGCCGCGCCCCGTACCTGCCCGCGTCCTCCACCCGAAGCGCCGCCGCTCGCCCCGCACTGCGCACGCGCGTACTCATGCGTCGCCCGCGCCCCGGATCTTCCTCGTCGCGCGCCAGCCCCGCTTCTCTGACCACGCTGCCCGCGCCCTCCTTCTCACGCGCACACCGCCGGCCCGCTCTGCCCCACCGCGGCGCCCCCCCTGCCGCTATGCCGCTGCGGCTCACTGCCGCCCCGCGCTCGTCCGCCCGATGGGCGCCTCGCCTGCAATGGCGCCCGCTGCCCAGCGCCCGCTCGGGTGACACCGGCACCCGAGCGCCAGAACCCGTTAAGGCCCCTGGCCCTATGACAAACGGGGCCCACCCCCTTGAGAACGAAAATGAAAGAAAAAAATAAAAATAAATAAATGAATATATAAATACATAAATGAATAAAATAATTAATGAAATAATTAATTAATGAACTCATTAAGTTAATTAATCATATTTAATTAATCTAATTAACCTGTTAGTTTAATTAAGCAGTAGTTACTTTAACCTAAACCCTAATCAACCTAACAGTGTATGACAGGTGGGTCCCACTGGACCCACACGTCAGGTTGACGTCATGCTGACGTCAGCGTGCACTGTTCTGGATAATGTTGAATTAAGTTAATTAAATAAATGCTATTTAAACCTTTTAAAATTAATATAAAATGAACCGTAGCTCGTATGGAAAAACTTTGTACATGAAAGTTGCTCAGAACGACGAGACGAACCCAGATACGCAGCCCGTTCGTCCGCCACACATCCCTAACCTATCGAATTCGCAACTTTCCCCCTCCGGCTCCTTTGCCCGAAAACGCGAAACACCGGGGATACTTTCCCGGATGTTTCCCCCCCTTCGCCGGTATCACCTCATACCGCGTTAGGGCACCCCTAGCACCGATACTTGTCATGTCATGCATCGCTATGCATCTGTTTGCTTAAATATTTATTGTTTCTTCCCCCTCTTCTCTCGCTAGACACCGAGACGGACGCCGCTGCTACCCAGTACGACTACGGTGTTGACTACCCCTCTCTCTTGCCAGAGCAACCAGGCAAGCCCCCCCCTTGATCACCAGATATCGCCTACTCTCCTCTATACTGCTTGCATTAGAGTAGTGTAGCCTGTTACTGCTTTTCGTTACTCCTATTCTGATGCATAGCCTGTCATTGTTTCTACAACTGTTGATACCTTACCTGCAATCCTAATGCTTAGTATAGGATGCTAGTTTACCATCAATGGCCATACATTCGTGTCTGTTTGCCATGCTATACTATCGGGCCGTGATCACTCGGGAGTTGATCACGGATATATACCTATACATAATATATGATACTTGTGATGACTAAAGACGTGTCGGCTCGTAGGAGTACCCACGAGTGATTCACGGATTGGGTCCGAAAGGACGTTTGTCCCGACGGCCCTCTGAGTGGATCTTTGTGGCGAAGCGACAGGGTAGGTTGAGACCACCTAGGAGAGAGGTGGGCCTGGCCCTGGTCGGCGTTCGCGGTTATTTCAAGATAACACGTTTAACGAGATCTTGGTATTTGATCTGAGTTCGGCTACTGGCCTATACGCACTAACCATCTACGCGGGGACAGTTATGGGCACTCGACGTCGTGGTATCAGCCGAAGCCTTCGTGACGTCAGCGACTGAGCGGCGCGCGCCGGATTGGACTGGAACGCCTGCTAGGCTAGGTCTGCTTCCGGCCGCGTTCGCAACGTGCAGGTGTGCAAAGGGCGATGGGCCCAGACCCCTACGCCATAGGATTTAGACCGGCGTGCTGGCCTCTCTGTTGTGCCTAGTGAAGGAAATATGCCGTAGAGGCAATAATAAAGTTATTATTTATTTCCTTATAATCATGATAAATGTTTATTATTCATGCTAGAATTGTATTAACCGGAAACATAATACATGTGTGAATACATAGACAAACAAAGTGTCACTAGTATGCCTCTACTTGACTAGCTCGTTAATCAAAGATGGTTATGTTTCCTAACCATGAACAATGAGTTGTTATTTGATTAACGGGATCACATCATTAAGAGAATGATCTGATTGACATGAACCATTCCATTAGCTTAGCACACGATTGTTTAGTATGTTGCTATTGCTTTCTTCATGACTTATACATGTTCCTATGACTATGAGATTATGCAACTCCCGTTTGCCGGAGGAACACTATGGGTGCTACCAAACGTCACAACGTAACTGGGTGATTATAAAGGAGCATTACAGGTGTCTCCAAAGGTAGATGTTGGGTTGGCGTACTTCGAGATTAGGATTTGTCACTCCGATTGTCGGAGAGGTATCTCTGGGCCCTCTCGGTAATGCACATCACTTAATCCTTGCAAGCATTGAAACTAAATGAGTTAGTTGCGGGATGATGTATTACAGAACGAGTAAAGAGACTTGCCAGTAACGAGATTGAACTAGGTATTGGAATACCGATGATCGAATCTCGGGCAAGTAACATACCGATGACAAAGGGAACAACGTATGTTGTTATGCGGTCTGACCGATAAAGATCTTCGTAGAATATGTAGGAGCCAATATGGGCATCCAGGTCCCGCTATTGGTTATTGACCAGAGACGTGTCTCGGTCATGTCTACATTGTTCTCGAACCCGTAGGGTCCGCACGCTTAAGGTTACGATGACAGTTATATTATGAGTTTATGCATTTTGATGTACCGAAGGTTGTTCGGAGTCCCAGATGTGATCACGGACATGACGAGGAGTCTCGAAATGGTCGAGACATAAAGATTGATATATTGGAAGGCTATATTTGGACATTGGAAGTGTTCCGGGTGAAATCGGGATTTTACCGGAGTACCGGGAGGTTACCGGAACCCCCCGGGAGCCATATGGGCCTTAATGGGCTTTAGTGGAAAGGAGAAAGGGGCAGCTCAAGGTGGCCGCGCGCCTCCCCCCTCCCCTAGTCCTATTAGGACTAGGAGAGGTGGCCGGCCCCCCTCTCCCTCTTTCCCCCTCGGGGAATCCTAGTCCAACTAGGATTGGGGGGGGGGGGGTCCTACTCCCGGAAGGAGTAGGACTCCTCCTGCGCCCTCCTCCTGGCCGGCGCCCCCTCCCCCTTGGCTCCTTTATATACTGAGGAAGAGGCACCCCAGAAACACAGAAGTTGATCCACGTGATCTATTCCTTAGCCGTGTGCGGTGCCCCCAGCCACCATAGTCCTCGATAATACTGTAGCAGAGTTTAGGCGAAGCCCTGCTGCTGTAGTGCATCAAGATCGTCACCACGCCGTCGTGCTGATGGAGCTCTTCCCCGACACTTTGCTGGATCGGAGTCCGGGGATCGTCATCGAGCTGAACGTGTGCTCGAACTCGGAGGTGCCGTAGTTTCGGTGCTTGATCGGTTGGATCGTGAAGACGTACGGCTACTTCCTCTATGTTGCGTCAACGCTTCCGCAGTCGGTCTGCGTGGGTACGTAGACAACACTCTCCCCTCTCGTTGCTATGCATCACATGATCTTGCGTGTGCGTAGGAAATTTTTTGGAATTACTACGAAACCCAACAGTGGCATCAGAGCCTAGGTTATTTATGTTGATGTTATATGCACGAGTAGAACACAAGTGAGTTGTGGGCGATATAAGTCATACTGCCTACCAGCATGTCATACTTTGGTTCGGCGACATTGTTGGACGAGACGACCCGGACCAACATTACGCGTACGCTTACGCGAGACCGGTTCCCAGACGTGCTTTGCACATAGGTGGCTTGCGGGCGACTGTCTCTCCAACTTTAGTTGAACCAAGTATGGCTACGCCCGGTCCTTGCGAAGGTTAAAACGGAGTCTATTTGACAAACTATCGTTGTGGTTTTGATGCGTAGGTGAGGTTGGTTCTTGCTTAAGCCCGTAGCAGCCACGTAAAACTTGCAACAACAAAGTAGAGGACGTCTAACTTGTTTTTGCAGGGCATGTTGTGATGTGATATGGTCAAGACATGATGCTGAATTTTATTGTATGAGATGATCATGTTTTGTAACCGAGTTATCGGCAACTGGCAGGAGCCTTATGGTTGTCGTTTTATTGTATGCAATGAAATCACGATGTAATGCTTTACTTTATTACTAAGCGGTAGTGATAGTCGTGGAAGCACAAACTTGGCGAGACGACAACGATGCTACGATGGAGATCAAGGTGTCACGCCGGTGACGATGGTGATCACGATGGTGCTTCGGAGATGGACATCACAAGCACAAGATGATGATGGCCATATCATATCACTTATATTGATTGCATGTGATGTTTATCCTTTTGTGCATCTTATCTTGCTTTGATTGACGGTAGCATTATAAGATGATCTCTCACTAAATTATCAAGGAGTGTTCTCCCTGAGTATGCACCGTTGCGAAAGTTCTTCGTGCTGAGACACCATGTGATGATCGGGTGTGATAGGTTCTATGTTCAAATACAACGGGTGCAAAACAGTTGCACACGCGGAATACTCAGGTTATACTTGACGAGCCAAGCATATATAGATATGGCCTCGGAACACGGAGACCGAAAGGTCGAGCATGAATCATATAGTAGATATGATCAACATAACGATGTTCACCATTGAAAACTACTCCATCTCACGTGATGATCGGTTATGGTTTAGTTGATTTGGATCACGTAATCACTTAGAGGATTAGAGGGATGTCTATCTAAGTGGGAGTTCTTTAATTAATTTGATTAACTGAACTTAAATTTATCATGAAACTTAGTACCTGATTAGTATCTTGCTTGTTTATGTTTGATTGTAGATAGATGGCTCGTGCTGTTGTTCCGTTGAATTTTAATGCGTTCCTTGAGAAAGCAAAGTTGAAAGATGATGGTAGCAATTACACGGACTGGGTCCGTAACTTGAGGATTATCCTCATTGCTGCACAGAAGAATTACGTCCTGGAAGCACCGCTGGGTGCCAGGCCTGCTGCAGGAGCAACGCCGGATGTTATGAACGTCTGGCAGAGCAAAGCTGATGACTACTCGATAGTTCAGTGTGCCATGCTTTACGGCTTAGAATCGGGACTTCAACGACGTTTTGAACGTCATGGAGCATATGAAATGTTTCAGGAGTTGAAGTTAATATTTCAAGCAAATGCCCGGATTGAGAGATATGAAGTCTCCAGTAAGTTCTATAGCTGCAAGATGGAGGAGAACAGTTCTGTCAGTGAGCATATACTCAAAATGTTTGGGTATAATAATCACTTGATTCAATTGGGAGTTAATCTTCCAGATGATTGCGTCATTGACAGAATTCTTCAATCACTGCCACCAAGCTACAAGAGCTTCGTGATGAACTATAATATGCAAGGGATGAACAAGACTATTCCCGAGCTCTTCGCGATGCTGAAAGCTGCGGAGGTAGAAATCAAGAAGGAGCATCAAGTGTTGATGGTCAACAAGACCACTAGTTTCAAGAAAAAGGGCAAAGGGAAGAAGAAGGGGAACTTCAAAAAGAACGGCAAGCAAGTTGCTACTCAAGAGAAGAAACCCAAACCTGGACCTAAGCCTGAAACTGAGTGCTTCTATTGCAAGCAGACTGGTCACTGGAAGCGGAACTGCCCCAATTATTTGGCGGATAAGAAGGATGACAAGGTGAACAAAGGTATATGTGATATACATGTTATTGATGTGTACCTTACTAATGCTCGCAGTAGCACCTGGGTATTTGATACTGGTTCTGTTGCTAATATTTGCAACTTGAAACAGGGACTACGGATCAAGCGAAGATTGGTTAAGGACGAGGTGACAATGCGCATGGGAAACGGTTCCAAAGTCGATGTGATCGCAGTCGGCACGCTACCTCTACATCTACCTTCGGGATTAGTATTAGACCTAAATAATTGTTATTTGGTGCCAGCGTTAAGCATGAACATTATATCTGGATCTTGTTTGATGCGAGACGGTTATTCATTTAAATCAGAGAATAATTGTTGTTCTATTTATATGAGTAATATCTTTTATGGTCATGCACCCTTGAAGAGTGGTCTATTCTTATTGAATCTCGATAGTAGTAACACACATATTCATAATGTTGAAGCCAAAAGATGCAGAGTTGATGATGATAGTGCAACTTATTTGTGGCACTGCCGTTTAGGTCATATCGGTGTAAAGCGCATGAAGAAACTCCATTCTGATGGACTTTTGGAACCACTTGATTAT
Source organism: Triticum urartu (assembly GCF_003073215.2). NCBI lineage: Eukaryota > Viridiplantae > Streptophyta > Magnoliopsida > Poales > Poaceae > Triticum > Triticum urartu. The sequence continues at coordinate 6,214 of NW_024112123.1, read as the reverse complement.
GAATCACTTGGTACTTGCGAACCTGCCTCTTGGGCAAGATGACCAAAACGCCGTTCTCCGGTACTATGGAGAGAGCAACAGATTTGTTGGAAATCATACATACAGATGTATGTGGTCCGATGAATATTGAGGCTCGTGGCGGATATCGTTATTTTCTCACCTTCACAGATGATTTAAGCAGATATGGGTATATCTACTTAATGAAACATAAGTCTGAAACATTTGAAAAGTTCAAGGAATTTCAGAGTGAAGTTGAAAATCATCGTAACAAGAAAATAAAGTTTCTACGATCTGATCGTGGAGGAGAATATTTGAGTTACGAGTTTGGTGTACATTTGAAAAATTGTGGAATAGTTTCGCAACTCACGCCACCCGGAACACCTCAGCATAATGGTGTGTCCGAACATCGTAATCGTACTTTACTGGATATGGTGCGATCTATGATGTCTCTTACTGATTTACCGCTATCGTTTTGGGGATACGCTCTATAGACGGCCGCATTCACGTTAAATAGGGCACCATCAAAATCCGTTGAGACGACGCCTTATGAACTGTGGTTTGGCAAGAAACCAAAGTTGTCGTTTCTGAAAGTTTGGGGCTGCGATGCTTATGTGAAAAAGCTTCAACCTGATAAGCTCGAACCCAAATCGGAGAAATGTGTCTTCATAGGATATCCAAAGGAAACTATTGGATACACCTTCTATCACAGATCCGAAGGCAAGACTTTTGTTGCTAAATTCGGAAACTTTCTGGAGAAGGAGTTTCTCTCGAAAGAAGTGAGTGGGAGGAAAGTAGAACTTGACGAGGTAACTGTACCTGCTCCCTTATTGGAAAGTAGTACATCACAGAAAACTGTTTCTGTGACACCTACACCAGTTAGTGAGGAAGTCAATGATAATGATCATGAAACTTCAGAACAAGATACTACTGAACCTCGTAGATCAACCAGAGTAAGATCCGCGCCAGAGTGGTACGGTAATCCTGTTCTGGAAATCATGCTACTAGATCATGATGAACCTACGAACTATGAAGAAGCGATGGTGAGCCGAGATTCCGCAAAGTGGCTTAAAGCCATGAAATCTGAGATGGGATCCATGTATGAGAACAAAGTATGGACTTTGGTTGACTTGCCCGATGATCGGCAAGCAATTGAGAATAAATGGATCTTCAAGAAGAAAACTGATGCTGACGGTAATGTTACTGTCTACAAAGCTCGACTTGTCGCGAAAGGTTTTCGGCAAGTTCAAGGGATTGACTACGATGAGACCTTCTCACCCGTAGCGATGCTTAAGTCTGTCCGAATCATGTTAGCAATTGCTGCATTTTATGATTATGAAATTTGGCAGATGGATGTCAAAACTGCATTCCTGAATGGATTTCTGGAAGAAGAGTTGTATATGATGCAACCAGAAGGTTTTGTCGATCCAAAGGGAGCTAACAAAGTGTGCAAGCTCCAGCGATCCATTTATGGACTGGTGCAAGCCTCTCGGAGTTGGAATAAACGTTTTGATAGTGTGATCAAAGCATTTGGTTTTATACAGACTTTTGGAGAAGCCTGTATTTACAAGAAAGTGAGTGGGAGCTCTGTAGCATTTCTGATATTATATGTGGATGACATATTATTAATTGGAAATGATATAGAATTTCTGGATAGCATAAAGGGATACTTGAATAAGAGTTTTTCAATGAAAGACCTCGGTGAAGCTGCTTACATATTAGGCATTAAGATCTATAGAGATAGATCAAGACGTTTAATTGGACTTTCACAAAGCACATACCTTGACAAGATTTTGAAGAAGTTCAAAATGGATCAAGCAAAGAAAGGGTTCTTGCCTGTGTTACAAGGTGTGAAGTTGAGTAAGACTCAATGCCCGACCACTGAAGAAGATAGAGAGAATATGAAAGATGTTCCCTATGCTTCAGCCATAGGCTCTATCATGTATGCAATGCTGTTTACCAGACCTGATGTGTGCCTTGCTATAAGTCTAGTAGGGAGGTACCAAAGTAATCCTGGAGTGGATCACTGGACAGCGGTCAAGAACATCCTGAAATACCTGAAAAGGACTAAGGATATGTTTCTCGTATATGGAGGTGACAAAGAGCTCATCGTAAACGGTTACGTTGATGCAAGCTTTGACACTGATCCGGACGATTCTAAATCGCAAACCGGATACGTGTTTACATTAAATGGTGGAGCTGTCAGTTGGTGCAGTTCTAAACAAAGCGTCGTAGCGGGATCTACATGTGAAGCGGAGTACATAGCTGCTTCGGAAGCAGCGAACGAAGGAGTCTGGATGAAGGAGTTCATATCCGATCTAGATGTCATACCTAGTGCATCGGGTCCAATGAAAATCTTTTGTGACAATACTGGTGCAATTGCCTTGGCAAAGGAATCCAGATTTCAGAAGAGAACCAAGCACATCGAGAGACGCTTCAATTCCATCCGGGATCTAGTCCAGGTGGGAGACATAGAAATTTGCAAGATACATACGGATCTGAATGTTGCAGACCCATTGACTAAGCCTCTTCCACGAGCAAAACATGATCAGCACCAAGGCTCCATGGGTGTTAGAATCATTACTGTGTAATCTAGATTATTGACTCTAGTGCAAGTGGGAGACTGAAGGAAATATGCCCTAGAGGCAATAATAAAGTTATTATTTATTTCCTTATATCATGATAAAAGTTTATTATTCATGCTAGAATTGTATTAAACGGAAACATAATACATGTGTGAATACATAGACAAACAAAGTGTCACTAGTATGCCTCTACTTGACTAGCTCGTTAATCAAACATGGTTATGTTTCCTAACCATGGACAAAGAGTTGTTATTTGATTAACGGGATCACATCATTAGTTGAATGATCTGATTGACATGACCCATTCCATTAGCTTTAGCACCCGATCGTTTAGTATGTTGCTATTGCTTTCTTCATGACTTACATGTTCCTATAACTATGAGATTATGCAACTCCCGTTTGCCGGAGGAACACTTTGGGTGCTACCAAACGTCACAACGTAACTGGGTGATTATAAAGGAGCTTACAGGTGTCTCCAAAGGTAGATGTTGGGTTGGCGTATTTCGAGATTAGGATTTGTCACTCCGATTGTCGGAGAGGTATCTCTGGGCCCTCTCGGTAATGCACATCACTTAAGCCTTGCAAGCATTGCAACTAATGAGTTAGTTGCGGGATGATGTATTACAGAATGAGTAAAGAGACTTGCCGGTAACGAGATTGAACTAGGTATAGGATACCGACGATCGAATCTCGGGCAAGTAACATACCGATGACAAAGGGAACAACGTATGTTGTTATGCGGTCTGACCGATAAAAGATCTTCGTAGAATATGTAGGAGCCAATATGAGCATCCAGGTTCCACTATTGGTTATTGACCGGAGACATGTCTCGGTCATGTCTACATTGTTCTCGAACCCGTAGGGTCCACATGCTTAAGGTTACGATTACAGTTATATTATGAGTTTATGCATTTTGATGTACCGAAGGTTTTTCGGAGTCCCGGATGTGATCACGGACATGACGAGGAGTCTCGAAATGGTCGAGACATAAAGATTGATATATTGGAAGCCTATGTTTGGATATCGGAAGTGTTCCGGGTGAAATCGGGATTTTACCGGAGTACCGGGAGGTTACCGGAACCCCCCAGGAGGTATATGGGCCTTAGTGGGCCTTAGTGGAAGAAGAGAAGAGGCAGCCAGGGCTGGGCCGCGCGCCCCTCCACCCCTAGTCCGAATAGGACAAGGAGAGAGGGGGCTGGCGCCCCCTCTTTCTCTCTCTCTCTCTCTCTCTCTCTCTCTCTCTCTCTCTTTTCCCACCTCACGAATCCTATTCCAACTAGGAAAGGGGGGAGTCCTACTCCCAGAGGGAGTAGGACTCCTCCTGGCGCGCCTCTCCTGGCCGGCCGGCCCCCCTCCCTTGAACCTTTATATACGGAGGCAGGGGCACCCCTAGAGACACAAGTTGATCCACATGATCATATTCTTAGCCGTGTGCGGTGCCCCCTTCCACCATAGACCTCGATAATATTGTAGCGGTGCTTAGGTGAAGCCCTGCGACAGTAGTACATCAAGACCGTCACCACGCCGTCGTGCTGACGGAACTCTTCCCCGACACTTTGCTGGATCGGAGTCCGGGGATCGTGATCGAGCTGAACGTGTGCTAGAACTCGGAGGTGCCGTAGTTTCGGTGCTTGATCGGTCGGGCCGTGGAGACGTACGACTACATCAACCAAACGCTTCCGTTGTCGATCTACAAGGGTACGTAGATCACACTCTCCCCCTCTCATTGCTATGCATCACCATGATCTTGCGTGAGCGTAGGAATTTTTTTGAAATTACTACGAAACCCAACAGGTATATTTCCCACTATTCTTTCAGTATGTCATTCTCCTGATTGGTTGATTGACACGGGTGCTAATGTGCATGTATGCGGTGATATTTCCAAGTTTTTGTCTTATCAAACCACAGGGACTTCAACCGTGCTGATGGGCAACGGTTTAAGTGCTTCTATTCATGGTGTTGGCACGGTCGATCTGAAGTTTACTTCGGGGAAGATCGTGCGGCTGAAGAACGTGCATTATGTCCCCTCCGTCAATAAAAATCTTGTTAGCGGATCTCTTCTGTGTAGAGATGGCTATAAGCTTGTCTTTGAGTCGAATAAATTTGTAATATCCAAGTATGGAACCTTTGTTGGTAAAGGCTATGAGTCAGGAGGCCTATTTCGTTTATCCTTATCTGACATTTGCAATAAAGTTGTTAATCATGTTTGCAACAATAGTGAATCAAATGTGTGGCATTCATGTCTTTGTCATGTTAACTTTGGTTGCATGTCGCAACTAGCAAAGTTGAACTTAATCCCTAGTTTCACCACTGTCAAGGGATCTAAGTATCAAGTTTGTGTGCAAGCTAAGCAACCTCGTAAGTCTCACACAACCGCGGAAACGAGAAATCTTGCACCACTGAAGCTCATACATTCAGATCTATGTGAAATGAATGGTGTTTTGACAAAAGGTGGAAAGAAATATTTCATGACATTAATTGACAACTCCACTAGATACTGCCGTGTGTATCTTCTGAAATCTAAGGATGAGGCTTTGAACTTTTTCAAGATCTATAAAGCTGAAGTGGAAAACCAACTTGATCGAAAAATCAAGAGGCTTAGGTCCGACCATGGTGGAGAGTATTTTTCCAATGAATTTGATGCTTTTTGTGCGGAACATGGTATAATCCATGAGAGAACACCTCCCTACTCGCCTTAGTCAAATGGGGTGGCTTAAAGAAAGAACCGTACTCTACCTGATTTGGTTAACGCCATGTTAGACACATCGGGTCTCTCCAAGGCATGGTGGGGGGAGGCGATATTGACAGCATGTCATGTCCTAAATTGAGTCCCCACAAAGAACAAAGAGATAACTCCATTCGAGGAATGGGAGAAGAAAAGGTTAAAGCTCCCTTATCTACGAACCTGGGGTTGTTTGGCGAAAGTCAATGTGCCAATTCCAAAGAAGCGCAAACTTGGACCAAAGATCGTGGATTGTGTTTTCCTGGGATATGCTTTTCATAGCATTTGTTATAGATTCTTGGTTGTAGAATCTGAGGTACCTGATGCTATCTCTTGAGCACTGCGTTGGATTTCCCCGAAGAGGAGAGGATGATGCAGCAAAGTAGCGTAAGTATTTCCCTCAGTTTTTGAGAACCAAGGTATCAATCCAGTAGGAGGCTACGCGCGAGTCCCTCGTACCTACACAAAAACAATAGCTCAATGCAACCAACGCGCTTAGGGGTTGTCAATCCCTTCACGGTCACATATGAAAGTGAGATCTGATAGAGATGATAAATAATATTTTTGGTATTTTTGGTATAGAGATGCAAAGTAAAAAGTAAAAGCAAAGTAAAAGCAAAGCAATAATAAAGTGATGGAGATTGATATGATGAGAAAGAGACCCGGGGGCCATAGGTTTCACTAGTGGCTTCTCTCAAGAGCATAGGTATTCTACGGTGGGTGAACAAATTACTGTTGAGCAATTGACAGAATTGAGCATAGTTATGAGAATATATAGGTATGGTCATGTATATAGGCATCACGCCCGATACAAGTAGACCGACTCCTGCCTGCATCTACTACTATTACTCCACTCATCGACCGCTATCCAGCATGCATCTAGAGTATTAAGTTAAAAACAGAGTAACGC